>NW_013669457.1:73065-77080 GCF_000517525.1 Limulus polyphemus
CGATATATAAGTTGTTCGGGTTTTTCATCTAAAAAAAAAGCGACATTAATTTATTGACGAACTAATATTTACAATGGCTATTGCAGTAATGATATACGGGTTATTCTATAACATGTTTTTATTTTTATATATATGGGAAAGTTTAGCATGAAGTTGGTTTGGTTTAGAACTCTTAAGTTAGCATGCCACGTTTGGTCTGGATCAGTCGACTCGTTTAGAAGGAGATGCGTCCACAGATAGACAGAAAGTTTTCTTTATTATTGGATACTTACCGCACCAGTATGGCTTAATATGTATTGCGCATATGTGAAGAACGCCTGTACCTCGATTTTTATACTTGGATCTGTTAAAAGAGCTGGAAATTAAAAAAAAAGATCGGCAAAAACATTATAAAGTAACTTTTTGTAATAATCTTATTCACATATGCAAAAGTATTTTTTGTACAAAACAGCATCTGCTCTGGACAGCTATTTTGCTTTTGTTGACCTGAATCAGTGCCAAAAATTCTATTTTTCGCTCTATTTCAATGAGATACTTCTTGATGATGAACAACAGTACCTATATAATTTACCATGTTCAATATAGCTTGCTGAAGATGGAATATGCATATTCCGAAACGTTCAAGAATTAATTGTTTGTTACCGAACATACACGTGTCAAATGTTCGTTGTTGCTGCCATCGTCCTGTTGTTCGTCATTAAACTTCGATTCCCGTCGAATGAATCTATTGCTAGTAATACTTCTTGGATTCTAACTGGTATTGATTTTTCGTCATTAGTTTGCCAGTCGTTCTTACTATAATCTGTTTTTTTTTTAGAGCTGAGCTACACAATGGACTGTATGCTCTCTGTTCACCCTGGGAAACCAAGTCCCAAATATTAACGTTGTAAAGCCTGAAACTTCTTAAGAATCGCGTTTTGCTCCAGATAATATTGTGATTTTATGACATTGTAGGACTCTGCCAAAGAAGTTAGGCAGAAAAGCCTATATTTTTTTCTGGTCAATTGAAACCTGTACTTTAATTTTACAGTCTATTTTTAGCCGTTTTTTTTTTATTTTCTTCTTAGAATGAACTAGAGGAGGACTGCGTTAGTATAACTTCTTTGTTGGAGTGTGAGCATCATTACTTGTTGAATCTAGCTATAAATGATGAGGTAACATTGTTCGTAAAATCCTCTGTAGATTCTCAGAACATTGATGTGTATTGGTGACGTAGTGATCATCTGTAAACATCACTTTTGTATGAAGTGTGTGTACAGACCCGGCTTCAACATTTCTTAACTTGGGGGAGGGATGATATATAATTTTACGAAATGTAAAGAAACTCTACAATTTCATGGGGGCCCGCTCCTCCGCCTTTAATATCTGCTTTGTGTGTGCATTTACGAAATTTCATGTTGGTGTGAAGATTTAATTTATAGAACCTCTTATTTCTTTTCTAATATCAGTAAGTTGATTTATCCAACTTTAAAACTGATAACAGTTTGCGTTTCACTCAGACGAAACATTTTATCATGACAGATTAGTCAGTTTAAATAAACCACTTTGATTCGTTGCCCTGAGGTATTAATTGTTATTTGGTTAGTCAAGAAGCCGGATTAATCATTAGGCTTAAGCGCCCAACTTAAGATATTGGCTAACTTCACACACGTATCGCAACTACAGCTCTATGTGTAGTTTATAAACGAATTGTTACCCTTTCTAATGTTATTCCAAAATAACTCTGATATAAATTTTAAGTAAGTTGTAAGTGAATAATGTCTATATAGGTCAGTTCTTGTTACAATTATCAAAAATTAAAACTTACGCAAAGTTTTTACATTCAAGCTAGTATATCTGGAAAACCGTTTGCACATCAGTTTGAAGAAATTTTTAATGTTTAGTACAACTTGTCATGGCATCACCGCATCAATTGAAGAAAAACGATAACGAAAAATGTACAATACGGGATTCATTTCTTTATTGTTTTTATCAGGTGTGAATTTGTTTCAATGGATTATCAGTGTAGTAAAGATGGGCTTTATTTTATTGTCGTCACCGAATAAGGATCATGAAAGCCCGAGTGTTTGCCAGACGCCCTCTATTTTAGTATATATATATATATATATAAGCCCGGCAAAAGAAATTGCAAATAGAGAGATAAAGAAAGATAACTGAGTCAAGTGAGCGGTAGTAACGGTAATATAAAGTGTGTGTTTTGTTATCAAGATTGCAAACGTATTGACTGTGGAAATTCTGTGTATTGCAAAGTTGTATTGAGAAAGAATAAACTAGTTTTATTTAAGAAAGGACTTGTATCGCAGAAGTTCTTCGAAAATAATTTTTACGGGAAATTAACAAACGAACAGAGACGTAACAGTAGTTTACCTTAAAACGTAAAATTTACGTCAGTTAGTGTTAGTAAGTGTGCATAAAACCTCTGTGTAGACCTAACTATATATGTTTTATCATAAAGGTAAGTTATGCACTCTATTACTTATCACTAAGGTGACATGTGCGGACTTCGTTTCATCATTGTCACCCGGGGTATAGCACGAGAATTGTGTTATAGATCCTTTATTCCCTAACAGTAACATGTAAAATATGTGGATCTTAAATGTACAGAAGGTTCTAAAGTACAGGAAATAATAAAAGTACACTAACATAAAACCCTGGGCTTCTGTTACATAAAATGACATGACTCATCATTATAGTCAGTGCAGCAAAGATCTGCCGAAATGCGTCCACTAGCTTGGCCTGACTACAAGTCAGTCTCTGTCTTCTGTTGTGTTTATTAACAACATCTTTAGCAGTAATTTCCCCGCCATTCGAATTGATCACGAAGTTTTGCAACCTTCAAATAACCAAGAAAACATCATTTCCTAATTTTTACCTTTAGTGTATTTTTAATGTTTTTATTAGATGTGTATCAATTTGACTAAAAGTAAATCAAACTGAATTTCATATTGAAGTGAAATGAGCTCCATAATTCCAATTCTGATGATTAAGAACCAACTTCAAGTAGTCAATCACAAGACTCTAGGAATCTCAAGTGTTTGTAATATTCTCATTTTTACTCACTTTAATAAATTCGATAACAAGGAACCCAATTTGAGACTAATAATGTTTGAAGACGGCTTGAATGGTTAATGAAGAGAAACTTTAACATAAGTTTAACATAACAGCAAATGTACAACGTTAACGACCTACCACAGCCAACCACGCCCCTCAACAGTATGCTGATGACATAGCATTATGGTGCACCTCATGGGACCCCACACTAGCGGCAAAGAAAATGCAAAAAGCCCTTGACAAAATCACACAATGGTGCGACAAATGGAGAATAATACTCAAGCAATCATACTTTTCCGAAGGCTAAACAAAAGACTAAAGCATGTCAGGTTAGCCAAACTAAGCCTTTACAATACCCCTATCCCATTCTCTAAATCTGCAAAATTTCTAGGCATAAACTATCAACTCTAAACTAACATGGCACACACATTTCAAGGAAATCAGTAAGAAACTTAAAACCAGAATAGCATACCTTTACAAAATAAGTCATCACACTTACGGATGCAGACCACAGATAATAACGTATATTTACAATACATTTATCAGACCTTTAATAGATTATGGTTCAATGATAACATGTAACACGAATCACAACCAATTTCTGATACTTCAAAACCGGATAATACGTCTTGCCCATCGCCTCCCTCACTACACACCGGCATGCTACATGGAAAAACACACTTCACTACAAACAGTACAAGAACACATATCTAAACTTGCTGCTAAATATTACAAAAGAGACACCTACCGAAATTCACTTACAGCCGAATTTCACAAAATTGCTGCTACCCACAAACCATGGTGCAAATATCTATCCCCACACAACATCACTAATATTTATCCCTACACAACATGATACACAACATCACCACCATAATCTGTAAAAGTAAGAACAGTATATTATGTTTTATGTTGGTATACTTTGGTGACAGATTTTCTTGTAGGCAGATTTTGTTAAACAAGA
>NW_013669457.1:77361-94373 GCF_000517525.1 Limulus polyphemus
CTTCTTGAGAAGAATTCTAAGAAGAAAGTATGTTTTATGTATAAATATTTCAGATCTTCATTTCGTCGCTAGCTGTTCACTCGGGCTTTCGGTCCCGGCTAGTGAAAGTGGGTTTTCTCGGGGCACTTCTGTATCACCCCCACACCACGTTCTTAAGCATTGGATTTATAGATCCTAGCCATGGCACTTGGGTCCATTTATCTCCGCCAGGATCTGTAAAGGCCCCTTTGCTTCTTCGGTTGGTTTCAGTATTTTGTCAACAATCGTTCTCTACTTGTTTCTTCTGCAGTAACAACCTGCCTCTGCTATGCCTTCGCCTTCACTTCCGCCCACTTGCCTCAATATTATCACCAGTGCATGTGTGTATATATGTATATTATGTGTGTGTGTGACGGGGATTCGAACCCGCGACCCTCAGATTGCGAGTCGTGTGCCGTAACCACCTGGCTATGCCGGGCTGATAGTTATTTCAAGTGAAAAAATCTAAATGATATTCCGTATTACTGGGATAAAATAGTTTTCTAATTATATTATTCATTATATATATATTGGCAACTGTCATTAAATATGATGAAAAATCTATTTCGTTAATTAAGTTAATCTATCAGTTTAAATTATTTCATGGACTTCATAAAGGTTAAATGTGTTGCACTCTTGGTTTCACTCAGAGCCAAAGCTCTGAGCTACTTATACCGCCCACCGCAAAAAATAATTGTTGTGTATTTCAGTCATGCTAAGAGCTGCTTAACAGTAACAACGGTAAAGTAACATTTTTATTCTTTGAGTTGCGTCACATTTAGAAATGTGATTGATAGTGTGATTAATTCCTAGCAGTTTAGTGTAGAATATCGTGCTTGCGAAATAAAATTTGGCATCAACATTATTCGTGGCTGTTCTCCCGTCATTTTAGAAGTGAATGTTGAGCTATGCCTGCGCAGCTTTTCAAACGGGAAACAGACGAACGCTCGGACAGACACCACAGATCGCAATATATACACGTACGATTACAAGAGAACAATTCAAACTATAACGGTACTTCAGCACGTGAAATTTACAAGCAATTGTCGTAGATGGCGTAACATTGATATATATTTTTTAATTAAATGTTTAAACAATAATGAAAATTATGTTGAAGGTTTATTTTTCTCCTGGGAATTAGATTAATAGAGATAAGATAATAAATATTTGTGTAAAAAAGGCTTTATAATTTTGATTACCAAAGCTTCTGCTATTTTCTTTGTGTTCGGGTTTCTCTACTTGTAATATAACGTCAAACTTGGGGACGGCTAGTGCAGAGATCCCTCGTGTGGTTTTGCTCGAAATCCAACAAACAACCACTTTTGAATATTTTGTTATTATTAGGATTAAAAGTTCGTTGTTTTCCAGGAAGTGAAATAAAATGGGGTTTTGAAATTCTCAAATGTTTTAGTACAATGAAAATAGTTTTATTTAGCTGGCTATGAAATCGAAGTTTTTCAGCATGTTTATGCCGAAGGTTTGATTGTCTTAATCTGCGAGTTTTTGTGTCTTTAATCAGTAGTAAAAAATCTATTCCTCTGATAAGCGGTATATAATTGTATTTCTTATCTTAAAGCATGTACAGGATGGCACGTGCCACTTTTTGTCTTCTGGCTTTACACGCTCTTTGCGCTCTAAATCCACCAGGACATCAGATACTGATAGTTATCAAAGTTGTTAAGTGACCAAGTGTTGAGTTGTTTTGAATAGAATATTGCCCCACCAACATTCAGTATTGTTTGAAGATCCCAAGTGTGCTGTAGGTAACAGATACTGTTTTCCCTATGACGTCAAAGAATAATAACCTTTGTGCTGTTTAGCTTAACTTTTATCGTCTGTTGTAGTCACTACCTGTAGAATCATTTGTTAGATTTTTGGTCCTCGGTGATTGGACCACTTTCAATATACATGCCAAAGCTATTTAAGGTCATGGGATGTACGTCACGAAACAAGCCACTATAAAGACTTGGAATGATAATTATTTGGGTTTATGTACACTTATGCTATTTATTGGGTATGAGCTATAGAATTTCTAATTCGCTATACTCTGCTGATTCCCAAGTTATTTCATCTATAAAAAACGTATTGCCCATTCTCGTACACAGCCTGACCTTAATGCCCCATTGTACTTGCATATGTGGAGTGAAGAATCAAGTTTCTTAAATATTATCTTGGTTCAATTTTTTTTTCATTACATCCCGTGCATATTTTGTTTTTGCTAGGAGGAAAATACCTGTTTTTAAAAAGTTTTTGATGTATGTGATCTTACGGTTCATAGGTCCAGTCACATTTTGTTTCACTCGTTTTTCTCTCAATTCATTGATGACGTCAGTTACAGTTTTCAATCCGCAATGGCTAATCGTTCGATCCTTTTGCTGGTGTTTTTAATTCTCATAACTCCAATAATATTGGTAATTGAAAGGCTGTCGATTACCGTTGGAATGATCTCCAGTATACCAGAGCAACCAGAACAATTGTTTGCTTGTTGTTATTCCAGTAGTGAACAAGTATATACAACTTCAGACATCTCCAAGAGGACCAGTTCGGTCTCAAATGGGAAAAATACACCTACAACATTTTTACCTCCACAAGATTCTTCAAACCCACTGATGGATAATAGGTTAGAGAATAAACTGTCTTCAAAATTTTCGTTTTTGCTCACGTTCACTGCGAAATATAGTAATTGGTTAGATATCTCAAGATTTAGCCTTTGTTCTTCATTTTTTGGGGCGTTAAGGTGGTTTTGCTCTCAAATTAAAAGGCAATTACAATTAAGTACTAAATATGCCCAAATGTCAGGTTACCAACCTACCAATGATAGGATTTGTGCTTCAGGTAATCCAACAGAATTTTGTTCGCCTTCCACTATGGTGGACAGAGCAGGCCTCTTACATTCTCAGTTGTATTCAGTTGAAAGGTCCAAGCATATCTTAGCTTCTTCAGTAAAACCTTCAAAAACAATATTCAACAGTTTTAAGGCATTTCAAAAACGGATCTGGTCGGTAGGTAATGTTTAAATATTAATTTGATTAAATACCTGGAAGAAATGTATTTGTGATTTTTTTTTCGCATTGGTCTGAATGAACTAATATCAAATTTAATTAAACTGTAATTTGGGTATTCATTTGTAAATGATAAAAATTGCATACATAATTTGAATGTTTTTGTTGGTTTTTAATTTTAAGAAAAAATTATATAAATTCAATTTAAATTTATTTACTTTCTATCTTGATTCGAGATATTTTACGAAGAAATCAAATTTTGTTCTGTAATGTGACATTAGATTATTAAAAAAAAATCACACTCAGTGCCTTTTATTTTACACTTAAAATGTACAGAATCAGTATATATGGCTAACATAATTGTATTTATGGCAAAGCTTCTAAGGCTATCTGCAGCCGTCCTTAATTTCTAACTACTGACTAAATTGTCGGTCTCCCAGTTAGCCAGCAGTGAGTTTACGAACTTGCAAAGCTAAAATCCTGGGGCTCAGTTCATCATGGTGGAAAGAGTACAGATAATCCATTATATAGTTTCGTGCTAAAAAACAACAACAAGAAACAATAACAACTGACTAGAGCAGTGTTTATCAACCGGGGTGCTGCAAGGTTTTAGCAAAATATTGTTAAAAAATACATTACTACATCACATATTTGAAAAGTTTTTGTGTACTAAAAGAAAAATGGAGGTTGCCAAATTTGTTGTTGCTGCTACAAGCCACCGTGCTTTATTATATCTCTCTCCCCTTTCTTTCATCTGGAACCTATTGGACCTCTTCCTCCCACCTTGGCTACGCCATTGTTAACTAGACTATAACACGTTAGGAGTGTCGTGGAAAAAAAAACACACACTGAGAAACACTGGACTAGAGTGAAAGCAGACCGTCAGCAGCAATCTACCACCCACAATCTACATTAAGGGATAGTCTATCATTCTTATAACGCATCCTGTTTAAAGTGTGGAGAATATTTGTGGAATCGCAGAGGTTCCGGTTTGGCTAATCTAAACATAAAATATTGGACATTTTTCTTTACTGTTGTATGTGGTCGATCGGGATTCAAAGCTATACAGTTATTCTTGTTAAACCCATAATAAAAAGTAAATTAAAAAAAAAGTAAATAATGATAATAGGATTTAAAAAAATCGTACATAAATAGTATAGAAGAGTTTCTTATACAGTAGTTTTATGTTATATTTTTAATGTTGACATTTGTTTATTAGTTAGAGGGAACTTCGGGTCATAGTGATGATGTTAAATTAGAAATAGAAAGCTCTAAATACTTGATTTCAAGCTTTTCACGTACGTTCAATGGTAGACTGTAAGTACGAGATAGCTGTGAAGATTGTAGAGTTGTTTCTAGTTGACAGAGTGTTTTTAGTGAAGTGTTTGGATCTACATTAGCCATTACACATATTGAGTTGCTTTGTACAAGTAAGTTTATTCTTTATGCTAGCATAGTGCAGTTAGCATTAACTGTAAATATCGTCTAAAAGTTACCACAGTGTCCAAGGTTGTAGAAACGTTACACTTTAAAGAAGGAAATAAACTAAATTATTATCATTTATGGACTGAATTTTGTGTTATTTTCACCGAATAATTTAAGAGAACTTGCCAATGGAAGAACAATGTCACATTATGTTCACAGTAAGCGTGATTTATAATCAAATCACAAATTGCATTGCTGTAGTTCAAAACAACTTAACTAAGGTGATTGCGATGTTAAATTTTCTCAAAGTATTTAATGAAGACAACATGAATTGCCACTTGTGCCTAATACTGTTATATCATTATGTATAGAACACTTCAGAACATATTTTTGCCTGTTTATGTTGTTTACTTAAGACATTTGTAATTTTTCTGGCATGATGCAGTGTTGATGTCACATGGTTTAATTTCTGAAATTTTATTGAAAGTTTAGAAGAATATTTGAAAGTACAAAAATGTTAGTTATTTGAGGGTAGGTTGTTGGAACTGTTTATTGATTATTAAGTCAGCTAATTAGTTGAACACTGTAATTTTTTTCTTTAATGTGTGCTTTTAAAGAAGTATTAGAAATATGAGAAGTATTATATGTACAAAAAATTAATAAGTAATTGGAATCTTTATTATTTATTTGACAATATAGGCCCCATATTAGTTATGTGGAAATTGTGCTAGAAGAAATAAAACACTTTCATTGTCATTAAACAGACTAGGCTTTGGATTCTTCTTTTTACTGAATTATCCAAAAGAACTTGCCAAACAAAATAAACTGCCCAAAAATAGAAACAGTTATAACACTGGTGTCATGCATGTGATTAATTTGGTAAAAATAAAATAGAATCCAGATTGAACTTAAAGACAACATCTTCTTAAAGGAAGAATAAAATTTAATAGAAATGAGATAATGGAAACACCAGAACCTTCTGGTTGGTGTCCAAAAGAACTCGGTTGATTAGTAAAACAATTTATTACAAAGAAATATATTGTAGGACAGTAGGTGTTCCAACTGCCACATAAAATGACATCTTGCCAGGAGTGAAAAGGCTGTAGGAACTGACAGCTTCTCCCAAAGGATGATGGTAAAAGGAAACTGCTATAAATGTGGCAAATCTAAATATTACAGCAAATACTCTAGTGACTCAACAGATGGTAATAAAACAAGGAGATGATACTCTGAGGACAAATGGTGCAGTCAGCAAACCCCCATCTAACATTAGAAAAAAAATCTAAACTTTATTTTGTCACGCTTGCTATTTTTTTATTTACTTTAGTATGCTCAGTAGTACCTTCAGCCTATGCCTGAGGATGAGCTCAAGCAGAATATAGGAATTGCAAAGAGGTAACCAAACACTGAAAAACAGTAATAAATGCACTTAAGAGAACTTGAACATACAAACTCAGAATTTATAGCATTGAAGTAACTAACTGGCTTACTGAATAATTATTCCACACACTTCTCCCACAGTTTTCCAGTTTCCAGTCATTTCCTAAATTTTCAAAAAAATTCCAGACCTTAAATTTTGTGTTCATCACATGACATCAACATTCTCTCTTACAAAACAATAATGCAAACATACAAGTTAATATAAAAGATATACCCCACAATAATACTATATTATTGTAATTCTTTGTAGTGTTTTAAATGTAGGACTATCTTGTCATTATACATCTCTTTCAAAATTGATTGGGGTACTTTTCAACCTTTATAATCTCTTATATTATTTTGAACCAACTTAAAACTTATGTCACTTTTAAGTAAATAATAGAAACCATAAGATAATAAAAAGAAGTTAGTTATTATATTTATTGTTCTGCAAATCTTTTTTGAGCTAAACTTGTAAGATGTTGAAGTTAGTTTACTGAACGGACACAACAGATTAGTGAGCAGTTACTTAACATGTACATATGTTATTAACATTATACCATCTTCACCTGTATTTTGTATGCTAACACATACCTAGTATTTTACCCTTCTTTAATTAGTAAGGTAAATGTTTCAAGTGCTTTTCAAATTTTCACTCATATATGTTTCTAGTTGTGTGTAATCTGAACAATAAAATGGTAGTCAAGGAATGTGACTAAGTCCTTTTTGTTTCAGTTACCTATTTCTCTGGGTTATTCTCCTGTTGTATTACATGTGCTTTCTTGTATAAAAGAACACTGTAGAGTAGAATATGCCATGGAAAGGTGGAAAGCAGTCTTTCCCACTGGCAGCTTAATGATACCTTAAGGTTATACCCTTTGTTATTTTTCTGTTGGAATGACCATCAGTGATGTGGGTACTGAAAGGGATTGTAGTAAAGAACCCATTATATAATGCTACCCTCTCTTACTGTGGTACATATTAACAGATTGATATAATAGCTAGATTGATGTTCAGTCTTTTTCTTGTTTAAATTCTGTCAAAGTAGAATTTAGATTTAAAATGTACTTCATGAACAACACTTCTGTTATCTCTGGAAACTACCTTCAACGTGTGTTTAAGAAGACCATACAAGTGGGTGAATGATGAAGATGTGGTATTTACAGATAAAACTTTAACTTCAGCCTTTCCACTAAAAAAATCATTGCTGGTCACAATAACTAATTACAAATTACATTGAAGGGCAGTTAACTCCTAGCACATACCAAACCTCTTAGTTTCAGTTGAAACCACAAGGGAGAGATGATACAGGAAATTAGAAATTTTCTTCAGTGACTACTGTGGTATGTTATCTTTGCCCAAGGCAGTAATTCAAGTAAGTTTACAACTATCCACATTCTGTTTACAAGGCTATGACTAACCTCAACAAATGTGTGAAAGAATGAAATATTCCTTAATGAATGAATGTGCATGGGGTTGGGTCCAATGAACCAACCCCTTTTGGAGAAGAAATGCTATAATTCTGAATTTGGTATGAAATATGGCAAGCTTTTAGTAAAATGTATGAATCTATTGTGCACAAAAGATCATATGTATTACAAAAGTACTTGATGACATTAGTTTGGCTTAGACTCTGATAATTTGGAGTTTAAAATGATATTCATGTGAAGAATAATAACACTTGTCTATTGTACAGTTTGCATGTTGTACTTTGCATAACCTCTAGAATCATAAAATGTATATTTATAGTATTTTTCATTATCCTTGTATATTATATTAGGTATTTATGCTCCTCTACAACAAAGTGTTGCTAAATCAACAATATAGGGTGAATTGAATAGTTTATAAATTTGACATCAAATATATAAAAGATCAAGGATAAGTTATGGAAGTGTTCAACATGCCACAGTGTCATACAAATAGTAAGATATTAGATAGTTATTGGTATAACAAAAGGAATGGTGCTTATCATAAAGGGGAATTAATGATGAGTGTGATAGAAGAAATATCAGTAAGTGAGGCATCTAAAATATTCTGTCTGAACTAATTTTTTCTTTAAGAAAGAAGAAATTAATTTGTATTTTAGGATTTAAATTTGTATGTAAGAACAAGATTAAGCTTTCTTGTAAGCACAGACTAATTTTGGTAAATCTAATATTTTTGTTTAATCAGCTATTTATATAAATATTTGTAATGAAGTTACTCTATTTGACTTCAATATTGTACCAAATCTGATGGTAATTCTTGAACATATGAGACTGTGATTGCTAATTTTCTTTCTTATATTTCTTATTCTGTATACTATTTTCCAGTTCTTACGAGATGAACTACATTACGAAAATGGTTATGAAAGACAGAAGGGTTTCCATGGTAGTGATAAATACATTAGTGTTGATGAATTATGGAAATCGTGGAAAACATCCCACTGATGTCAATGGTGTATGGTTGTTAGTACCTGTTAAGGCTGAAGGTTCTAATAAAGAGGCTAAAAACCCAAATTAATGAAGTACGATCATCTATAAAAATTTTATCCCTTAAACTACAAACTGAAGAAACACTATGTCTCATATTAAAAAATACAAAATAATCTGCACCTCACCTTCAATGAAAAACTTTGAATGGATAAATCACAATTTTAATAACAATTTCATGGATGATCCTACTTAATTAATTTGAGGTTTTAGCCATTTAATTAGAGCTATTGCAGCATATTCTACAATCCAAGATCCAATCCACATAATGATAACTAATTAATTTGTTTCTTCAATAAGACCTTACTATAGCCACATTTACTTGTGGGCCTCATTTCATAAATATACTTTTCAACATAAACTCCAGAACTACTGTAGGCCCAATACACTAACAACATTTAACAGAAATTCCTTTGATTTATAACAAAACTATCTTACTGATTAGCTGATAGAAGCACTGACTCAATAACAACTTAATCAAACTTTCCTCAATCAACAACTACTCAATAAGTGATTTTTATATTTAAACTGAACTTTCACTTCTACCAAGTACAAGAAATTTCTAGATTCTAGGACTACATTTATGAACTTTCTAGGTGTATCATCATCATCTTCTTGAATAGCAGCTCCCTTTGGCAAAAACTCAATTATAATATTGAAAATATAGCTTAGAACAGAACTTTCAGACTCAGTAGAGCATCTTCAGGTACTAACAACCACACACAGTTGGACTCTGTTGAATCTGAAAGCTAAATTTATCAATAAATGAGCCATGATATTAAATGAGAGTAGTTGAAGAGTGTATTAATTTTTTCTTGCCTCTGAAAACACTTATATGCCACAACCCTCAAACATAGAAAATGGAACTGACAAAAATAACTTTTAAATAGATTGAAATGCATATAAAATATTTTCATAGCCATGTGCCATTTTCAGATAAACTGATTTCTGTGCAAGTATTAGATAGGTCCACTTAATAAAAGAAAGATTGAGCAAGATGGTTGAAGAACAATGATATGCCTGCCTATCACACTTTTTCCCACATGTTTGTTTTAGGCTTGTCCTCAAGTCAACATTTAAACTTAAGCCAAGTAAAGTTTATCTCATGACATGGTCAAGAAGTACGTCAACTTTCCTTTGTTCTTACGAACAGTTACACCTCACATAGATAGCACAACCCTTTAACAAAGAACCACACTCAACTACATAATATTCAATCCCTTTAACTACATTTTAAAATAAAAAAATATTAATTCATTATAATAATAAAAAGAAAATAGACCTTTTACTTACAATTCAACTTCTTGCAAGGAGATTTTAGTCATGATGTAAAAATGTACTATATTGTGCAGGAGGAAAATAAAAGAACTTTTTACTTGTTATTTTAACATCACCTACAATATCTTACTATGAAAAATGGCAAATGAAAACCATTTAATTTAACTTTATGTTTAAAATCCATACACAGTAAAATAAAACTGCCCTTTACAAGTCTTAAATTATAAATATATATGCAAATGAAACATTCAAAGGATTAATAATATTAAAAAAACCCTTTAATTATGAAAATCATACATATAATGACCTTTAAAGAAGAAATACATGAAATACCTTTTAACTTAGGAATGAAATACACAAATATAAATTTTTATATATATGCAAAAACCTTTAACAATGGAAATAGCATATTAAAAAACTTCAACGATGAGTCACTACCTCCCCTTAGAAAGGAGTAGTCTAATACACTATACAAATAGAAAAAAAGTGACAAAACAACAAAAAGTAAACTTTTTTTTTAACACAGATCATCTACCCCTTTAAAAGGGGGTAGTCTAACATGCTCTGCCAAAATACTAAAATATAAAAAACCAAAGATGTTTATGTTTGAAAAGGACATGTAATACAACAGAAGATGATAAAAATATTGCTTAGGTTTGAATACATAAAAAAAAGAAACCCTTTTTTCAATAAAATTATAAATCTTAAATTAAGAAATATTAAATTATTTTAATACTAATTAAAATTTAAACCTACCAACCATAAAAACACAAAATAGTATTAGAAAAATTCTCACCACTTCTTGCTCCCATGTCTTAGAGTGGAGTATGGCGTGTTATAATATATAGATATAAAAGGAAAAGAAGTGCATACAAAACACACGCACACACGTGTATGCAGGTATGTGTGTGTATATATTAGACTTTTAGAGAAAAATCACCTTTAAAACTATGGCAGTAATTTATTTACTTGGCAACATTTCAAGCAAATGCTTTTTTTTCAAGTCAGAAACAAGCCTGTTGGTTAATGAAAATTACAAGAATGTTTTGAAATTAAACAACAGTATTAAAAATTGGTAGAAATATAGAACAACTTTATATAGCAAAGAAAATAAATAACTTAAACATTTTAAGATAATAAAATAAGGGTATTGAAAAAGGTATAAAGAGCTGAACCATTCGTTAATCCCCAAAGGACTTAAACAACCCAATTTAAAAATTATTTCATTTTCAATTGTGGTTCTTTTATTGGTATTGGAGGGGGGCATGACATAAGGCAAGTACTTTAAAGTGCTCAAATGGTCACAGTTGTTACAAACAATACAATAAATTAAACATTTAGGTATGTAGGTGAAATGGCTATTCACAGAATACATTGATCTTGGGCCTCAAACAGATGTTCTATGATCAATGTAAGGGCAAGTGTTGCATCTGCTCCTTTGACAACTGTATGTACCAACTTGAGTAGCAGGTGATAGTTGTATGTTATTTGAAAGTTGACTGTGGATGAGTAAATCTTTAATGTTAATGTCTCGTTTATAAGAAACTACAGGTTTGTTAGGAAATGTGACCGATGGTATTGTCCTGCTGTGATGTGGAAGTTGTCAAACAATATACATGTTGTGTGTTGAATGGGTGAAATGTAAGCATAAGGAGATTGTGTTGATGATCAGTGGAAGTAGGAATGCATTGGTTGAAGCGAGATTGGATGCATGTAGTTGGAAGTTTTGAATTGTCTTCGGTGTTGGTGTTATAATTATGATATGATTTAAGCTAAGCACCTTCTGGAAAGCTAAAGTAGGACATTTATTGTTAGTATGTAGATTATCTTTAGTGTGATGAAGAAGAGAAGTTTCGAAAAATTGGGACATGTTGATTTGCTATTATAATCTTGATCATTACTGTACAGCCTATGCAATCTGGTGAGTTGTGATTTCAGAATGTTTCTCTTGATATATTGAGCATGACTGGAATGAAAATATAAGTAGCTATGTGTGTCCATCAGTTTGTAATGTACAGATGTCGTGATATTGCCATCATCTGTCGCAGAAATATTTATGTCAAGAAATGAAATAGAAGACGTGAAAGGATTGAACAAAATGAACAAAAAGATGGAGTTCATTATTAGTGCATGAAGCTATAACAAAATTAATGTTCCATCTCCTACAAACAGTTGTGTATTAGAGACAGAACATTAATCTAAAAATAAAATTAAGCATAAATATCAAATTATGTGTAGTTTAATTTACAATAAATTATTAATATATCCTTATCTTATAGTTGGTCAAGGTTTCTATCACCATCACTATATCTTGTCTTAGAGACCTTTTTCCAGTTACAAGTTTAGTAGTAGTTATAATGCAATTTACAAAGTTTTACTATAACGGTGTTACTTTCCACCTCCCCTGGTACACTTACAGCCAAGTTTTCATCCATTTCATACTGCACCTTGTACTGAAAAAATGTTAAGAAAATAATTAGAAAATTGTGCTGTTTACTAAAGATTTTAATTGGCATGATTGAAAATATTCTACCACAATGAAATAAAACTGTTAATTTCACCTACTTTTAGACATTTCAATTTAATCCAATCAAAATACTCAATACTCTTACCAAAAACTAATAGGCAAAACAATGTGTCTCTCCATTACTCTTTCCTCTCATCAAAAATTCACTTCCTGCCAAATATTTCAATGCTGAAATTGAAACTCTCTCTCACAAGTATTAATGAAAATATCAGGTGCACTGTATCTTCAAATAATACCTTACAAGTTAGTAATCATAGTTAACATCCAGCGCAAATCCTTTTATTTCTATTCATATAGGGTTTAGTAGTTGTGTTCATTGTGTACTTGATTCATTTACATTATGCAACACTCATGAATGAATTCATGTAATGTTCCTGTGTACATGTGGGGCCATATACAAATATTTATTTAGACACATATGTTACTGTGTACATGTATCTCCATTGCATGTTGTCACATATGCTTCTAGCTTACAATAGAATACCTCCAGCCCCCACATAAATTTCTTATTAACTGTCTCGGGTTACTTTCTGAGCTAATGCTCAGTAACTTTGGTCTAGTAAAGTGCTGACACCTTTGTCTTTTCAGGAATCTGAAAATAATCACAGACAGTATTCAGCTGAATTAACACTTGAGCTAAAATTCTCATAGGTCAGGATTAGTATGCATCCTTTTACTATAGTATATATCAATATACAATCTGATGAAAAACAACTTCTTTACTGCAAATGGAAAAGTTATATGCCTTTCAGGTATACAGGAAAAGATCTAGCAAGGAGTATGAGGTATTCTCTGTGGAAATTACACAATTTAGCACATACCTTTTCTGATGAACATCAGTTGATAGCTTGTAAAGAAAGGATTGACACCCCTTTCAGTAATTAGTTTTTAACCAAATGACTGACCTAGCTCTTGATTATTGAGCAGTAATCATAAAATGTAATGCATACATTGTACCTTACAATACCACCCAACAGCTTGGAAAGCTATTTCAATTCAGTCTTTTTTTTTTTCTTTTCTCAATCTAATGACTGTCATAGCTCTGTGGTGACCAAGAGGAAATCACACACATGTATAAATTGTATGGTGTACATCACAAGGTAGCTTGGAATGTAAGGATTGCTACTTCCTTTCAGTTATTGATCTCTACAACAGTGACTGCCCTAGATTTGTATTATTGGGTTTAATCTCGGCCATATTGATCAGGAGGCCATCATTTGTGACTCAGCCAATTTCTGAAGCTTTCTCTTGCTTCTAAACCCAGCACTTACTCATCTGGCTCACCTTCAAAAGCCATATAAATTCTCTTGACTCTTTCCTCCTTATCCAACTGCTTAATCTAATCAAGCACTGAACCATAGGGACTCAGAATCAGGCATTGCACTGCCTATTCTTGAATCAGTTCATTCCAGAGAGTGGTTTAGACTTCCTTAAACTGCTTTACTGTATCCATAAATGTCAGGGAAGAAATCTGCTTAGCATTACAAGCAGGGAACTGTGAGGTTGTTATAAATCTCTTTCTTGTGGACTGTCAGCCAACACAAGGCTGAGAAATTCTAAATGTTGGGGTACAATGTGGTGGGCATACTTGGGGATATTAGTATTTGGATGAGTGGTTGGCCCCTGCAATAGGATGTAGAACAATGAGTTTGGCTTGGTAGCTCATCCATCAGTTCTCTCAGACCCAAGGTTTCATGTGATACATGGTTGTTTTTGTAGTGTACCTCTTATCTTGAAGGGACTCACCACTACTCCATAAACCATTCTCCTAGACATGACAACTTTCTTGTACAACAGTATCCCACTCTTTTTTGATCATAAGTCATTCTAGTTGTGGAAAAAAAAAAAGTCATTTCCTTTCGCTGAGAAGCCTTTTTAGACTCGGAGCATAATAATTCAAGTAAAGGGCAGTATACAATTCAGCATAAATATCAAACTCCACAATACAAAATCCTTCAGCCAAGGCAAATATTCTCCTTCCTAATCACTCTATGGTATATTCTGGAAAAACCGAGTTAACCTTAGAGTAATAGAATAGATCCATTAATTACAGGAAGTTTGGACAAGATATTATTTATGAAGTAACATTAAATCTCTGAATAACTGAGCAGTAGTGTTAAATGGAAATATGAGTTGTGGCAGAAAGTGAAATACAAAATTTTCAGCCTTTATTGAAACACAAACACAGTGTATGTACTTGTTTTATGGCACAATGGATTCTCACTCCTCCTGGATTCTATCAACTACTTACTCTTTAGTATTCTATTCCAGACTGTTTAAATCTAACTTTCCTTAGTTTGCAAGAAATGTCACATTTACCCAGAGCAACTAGTGCTACCCACGTGACTGTTTATTTTCAATACAGTATAGGTGAGATTGTAATCTCTAGATATTACCTGAAGAACACTGCAGTTGACAAATGTGCAGCATTGCAGCAATATTCACTCCAGGTAGAACAGGTATTATTCACTCGAGACTAACTAAGGCAGATAGAATGAAATCAACTTAATGGCTTTTCTTTGAACATGTTTTATGAAACTTGCACAAGTACAGAACAAAGAATAAATTCTATAATATTATAAGATAGAAATACATGATATATTAATATACCACATTGATAGGAATGGAGGGTAAAAGTATAAATTGTAATCCTTTAGTGTTTTCATATACGTTTTTTTTTCTATTCCAGTTCATAACTGGACAGTAGATGAAATAGTCCAGTGGTTAGTGACTTATGTTGATCTGCCTCAGTATGCTCAGAGTTTTCAAGAAAATAATGTGAATGGAACTGCTTTGCCAAGGTAAATATTTGTTTATCAATAAGGATCTCAAAATGTTGAGCTTTATCTCACATTTTGCTTTACATGATCATTCCCAGCTTGGCCCTGAAGAAGAAAGGTTCACCTTTCCAAAGCTCTCAGGTTACAGGGTATCTTATTTTTGTGTAAAATTGAGTTATTGAATCTACATGTTTTCTAACATCATGAACTTTCCTATGGTATTAGTCTTGTAATAAAAAAAGATATAAAAGTTAACTATTATATTTGTCTCAATCAATTTTAATACAATATATATAAATGGGTAAATGGAAATGTTTAGAATAACTGGCAGGCCACCATGGAAATGCAGAAGTGTTTTGAGTAGCTTTTAAAGTATTGTTATAAGTGGGTCTCATTTCCGGTGCAATACTACCAGAAACGAGAATGGTAGGTATAACGAAGTTAGAGATGCATTGCTAAAAAAAGAAAAATGGTCAATAGAAACTACACTGAGTGCTGATAAAATAAAATAAAAGTGAGATATGAAGATTGCATATAAAGAAATGTGAAACAAATATAATTAAAAATATTACATGGAAATTGTCTTAAATAAATAATAAGTATTAGAAAGATTATGGATGAAAGTTGAGAATTCACACTACATGGACAAAAAATATATTTTTCTGACAGAGAACAAACTATTGATTGGAAATCATTGATTCCAGGATCTTGATTTATTTCACAAGGTTGAACAGTATTTAAAGTTACAGTCCAATAGGCTTCTCTTATCTCTCCATCAGCTTTAGTTTTGAAATCGGTTTCATTGCCAATGAGAGTTACATTGTTAATAGAATGAACAGGCTGATTGAAATGTTGAGCAATAGGAAGGTCTTTTTTTTTGGTATTAATATTTATGTTTGTTGAAATGCTCTCTAAGAGTTGTTTGGGTCTGTCCTACATACTGGCGAATACATTTTTTACACTGTATGAGGTAAATGACATTTTGTGTTGTACATGTAATTTCTTTAGACATTTTAAAATGTTTATGGTCATATTTATTGGAAAAAGAGTCAGTAGTTTTTATAAACTTGCTGGTTAGACAAGTTTTATTGCATCTTCTTTAATATTTTCTAAGTCAGTCATACATAATATAGGATAATAAATTTAATTCAAATAAAACTAATAATAATAGATAATTGGTTAAAAAGTAAGCAAATAATATTTTGTATTATTAAGCCTTACCCTAATTCTGATTTGTAAATGACTTAAATTGATACCAATTAAACTTCACTTGTTCATTTGACTTTACATCATTGTTGTTCAAGCAATTGATGATGTAAATAGTGTCAAAACCAATGCTATATTTGTCATTTCCAATATGGCCTGATGAGCCCTAGTATTGAGTGAAAGGCATCATTAGCACTGTATAAGGCTGATATGGTGTTTTTAACATGTTCTTCTTTGTTTTCACTCATACATTCTTAGAAATGATAAAAAAAAATTAAATACATAGCTATGCAGCTTTAATCTCACAAAATCAAATACTTTTAAGTTTTTATAATAAATAAAACTTGTATTATTAAAAAATTAGGGTATGAAATTTTAAAAGAATACTTTAATACGATGATTTTTTTTTTTTTTGCATTTTAGGATGGCAGCGAATGATGTAAACTTCCTAACATCTGTTTTAGGTATAAATGATGCTATTCATAGACAGAAATTGGCACTAAAAGCAATGGATATAGTTCTTTTTGGACCACCAAAATGTAAGGATTATTTTTCTTTATTAACCTTCTCTTTGAACATTTTTCTTTCTGCCATTTTGACTATTAAGGTGTTAGTTACTTGTGCCTGAAGCGATTTTCTGTTTGGAGCATGTTCATAAAATTGAACTTTTGATGGGCATATTGGAACAGCTATATTGAATTAATTACTAGCGTCGCCCCTTGTGCTGGGAAACGAGGAATTGAGCGTGGTGGATCACTTCACTTACTTGGGAAGTTGCGTGAAATAGATGCGAGAATCTCGAAGGCCAGAGCAACCTTCCATGACTTGAGACATCTTTGGCGTCTCAAAGGGATTTCTCTTAAACTTAAGGGACGGGTGTACAGGA
>NW_013669457.1:95358-105998 GCF_000517525.1 Limulus polyphemus
GATGATGATGATGATGATGATTGAATTAATCAAACACAAATTTTAGTGTGGCTTTAGTAATATAATGCGTTAGAACTTAAAAACGTTTTCATTAATCTTCCTGCTCAAATCATATACATATCATTGCTTTAGAATGATTTATTAACAGGCTAAACCATCCTACAAAATATGGATATCTTGCCAGATAAACACATTAAGAGATACATCAATTAATACCAACATATTCAAAACATATTCCAATAATAGATACTTTATTCTTTTTTGACTTGTGATGTAATTGAATTTTAGATGTTATATTTGAAATGTATACACCTAGTAATAATAATAAAAAGCACAATGAATTAAACTGAAACCTTTGATTATAAAATGAACACTTTTGTAAGTCTATCTGTATATACGCCTTCATATATATACATATTCTTATATATATATATTGGTCGGGAAAAAAAAAACTTGGGACTGCAATGAATGCCGCGTGCCAAGAACATTTTCTCATGTGCCACCCTGGTCTATCCTTTTGGGTTGTAAGTTTCTAAGAGGAAATGATATTAAATATGTAAAAATGAGTAATGAAATCTATTGTGATCCCTAATTCATACCATTGATAATGTTACACCAATTTGAAGTTAAATTTATGTCTCTAAATTTTTTAGATCAAACTGAAAATCACAAAGAGTTTTTCTATTTTGTACAATTTGTCAATTTTAGACTTATGCAATAAAAATTCAATACTTAATTTTATGTTAAATTCTCATTTTCTTCCACATTCTCCTAGGATTTTTCTTAACTTTATTTTTAAAAAAATTTATTTTATGTATGACCTTAAAGAACTAATGAAATCTAAACATGTTATGAAATCTACAGAACTGAAAGTGTTGGTTTAGTTCCAATAACAGCAATAATTTATTGAAGTTTAATTTGTAGTGAATATGTAAAGTAATCTAAATGTAATCTTGTAGACCACAGTTATGTAAAAGACACTTTCCTGGTGCTGTCGTTGGTAGTGGCTGTTGGTGGCTGTTGGTTTGCTTTTGTTCAACATAACTACTCCAAGAATCATCTTCAAAAGATGATGAATGACATGGAAAGTTTACAGAAAGCTGAAAATGCTCTTCTGAGGCTACAAGAAGAGTAAGTTTGAATCCATAAAACAAAAAATTTTGTTTAGTAACAATATGAAAGTTTTATCATCAGATTTGAAAACGTTCAATATAGTTTCACCTGGCATGAATCACTTTTATGTAGGATAACTTCATCTACTATCAGTATATTGTTTTAAACATCTACTACTTAAGAATCTGTGTTTTTTTCCTCCTATTAATTTCAACTAAAGCAGTTACTTAGATAAAGTTAAGCTGCAATGCTAATAGACAGTGCTCCTGATAACAAGTTGGTTTGAAAGTATCTTTAATTTTACAAAAAGTTATTTCCATATTACCTCTTGGAGTTGTTATTGTTGTTTTGTAAAATTATTACATCCTGCAAGATTCATTAATAATGACCAAGCACTCTTTATAGCTAAATATAATTGGATAATGAAATGCTTCATTGAAGCAAATAATTATCAGTTTCTGAAGTAAGTTGAATTAAAAACAAATAAATGAATAATTAGAAATTATAAGCTAATCTAATTTGGAATGGGTGAATCTCCTACGGACTGACCTTGCTTGTTTCTGAAATGGAAGACATTTGTGACAACATACTATGATATACACTAAGATCATGTATCTTAACAGGAATGACTGTTAATTAAGAAACTGTATGATGTATTTTATATCTAGTTGTAAGCTAAGTCCTACTTTAAAAAAAAATCAAAACAAGTCAATAACTGCTAAATGTGCCAAGTAAACTGTTAGTGTTGTGACTAGTATAATTGTTTTTAGAGAGACTGAGATGGAGCTAAATGATCATTGGAGAGATCATACTCTTCAGTCATCAAATGTTTATGAGCATGTTGAAATATATCATTGATTTCATTTTGTAAACAAGATGATTGAAAGGAGCAATTTTCATGTATTTTTACAAATCCTTAATAAAATTCCTAAAGTTTCACTCAAAAATCATTGTTTTTATAAATTTTTAATAAATTACATAATGTTTGGTAAAAGTGATAAAATGTCACTTGCACTTCATTTTATTTTAACACTGTAAATTTTAGTTCATTATTTGTTGGATTGAAAATTTAAGATTTTTGTTTAAACATCTTTACTTATTGTGTGATGACAAAAGATTTAAGTAAATACTAAGTTACACAGAAATTTTTAGATCTAATGTCTCAGATATTTCAAATTTTACTGTTTCAGTCTGGATAAAGCACGCCAAGAACAGGAAATTGTTGTTATTGAAAAGGAAAACCTTGAAAAAAGATTACAAGATGAGATTAGTACTACAAAGGTAGGTAATGAATTCAAGTTTTAGATAGGCCTAATATTTGTGATACAAATCTTGCTAGACTGTAGCTTTTACTTTTATATTTTACACATTTTTCTTAGCTATTCTATTTCCATTTTTGAATCAGAGGTATGTAAATACTCAACAAAAGGTTACATTTGCTTTACAAGTGTAACCATTGTTTGGGTTTTTACTGTTTAATATAAATATGAAAAACAAATCCTAAGAATATGAAAAATAAGCAGAGTTATTTTTATTTTAATTATGATACCTCTATTCTAATAATTATTTATTTTTGATGAAATGTTAAAATTTTTTATCTGACTTTTTGTTTTGCAGTAGTGTTCTTTCATCTTCATCTGAGACTTAATTCATGCATTAAATATTATTATTACAAAATACAATCATGCAATGTTTTATTTTTTATGAATGAAACACAACTTTTCTTTCTTTTTCTGGAATAACAGAATAAAAATATTTTGTTTCATTAGAAACAAGATGATAATGGCAGTAATGAGGGTATCAACAGAATGCAACAATTAGAAGAAGAACTTGAGCAGGCACGAGCAGAGCTAGAGTGGATAAAGAAAGCCACAGAATTAAGAGCCTGGGTTCCTCCTCCAGCACTCCAAAACTGGCTACAACTAACACATGAGGTTGAACTAAAACATTATAATGCCAAGAAAACTGCAGCTGAACAACAACTTTCTGCTGCTAAAGAAGGGGTAATGTTTCCCAATTTTAACAAACTAGCTTGTTATCAGTAATTAAAACTCGTTGATGAAAATTGATAAAATATTTTAACTATTAATCTTTTATTTATGGCTTATTCACATCAATCAACATATTAAGCTTTGTTTTGTTAGTACACTTCTGTAATCACTTAATGAATGAATTCTGCTACTAAATATATAAAAAAAGAAAGGTCTCCTGGTGGGTCAGTGGTAAGTTTAGGACTTACGACACTAAAATCCAGGGTTCCTTTCCCCACTGTGGACAGGGTGCAGGCAGCCCATTGTGCAGCTTTGTGCTAAAAAAGTTAACAACAATGAATGTACAAAAACATTTCTTATTTTAATATTTTGACTGTTGTTAGCATACATATAGCAGTGATTCAATAAATAGATTATTGTTTATTTATTTTAAAAAATTAGAAAGTAACAGAAAATCGAAATTATATCTACCATTTATACATCTCTATCTGATCTTGTATTTGCTGCATCAAATAAGCTTTCTTTTTTATTTGGTATTTGGATTATTAAAACTTGAGTGATTTATTTCCTCATTAGTCAGCCAAAGCCTATTATAAAGCTGTAACATTTAAATTGTTAACAACGACAAACATGTATGGTAGTTTTGTGAAAGCAGTTTATTAATTTTTCCTTTTAATTTGAGAGATGCACTCACTTTACTAAGTTTGAAATTAAGGATGGAATTGAATGTTCAATTACATTCTGATACAAACTTAATGAACTTAAAGATTTAAAAATTTTAGTTTACACACACGTATCATTAATACTATTTATCAGCTCTTTCATTGTGACATAGAATAACTAGATTTTAGCTTTGTGCCCCTTTTATCTCTCACCAGTGTGAAAAATTGAGACGGAAAAGATCAACTTTTATGGGAACATTTAGGATTGCTCATGGAAGTTCCATTGATGACGTAGATAGCAAGATTCTTCAAGCAAAGTAAGTTTGTGTTAACAGCCTTATCAATGGAGTGTTTAATAAGTCACTTAAAGTCATGGTAACATTGTGGTTATATTGATGCTTGGTAAATCAATATACAAGTTTACTGTGTGATGCAGATGATATTATATATGTTCATACTAGCTATTTTATATCGGTATTTATTGAATCATTAATTAAATTTATATTAAATTATTTATTGTTATTATATAATGCTTGTTAAATCTTTTACTAATTTTGTATTTTATTGTTTGATATTATTAATGTTTCTTAAATTGTTGTAATTCATACTAAATTCTCTTGTGCTCTAAATATTTAAATAAATCATGAATGCAATTCATATCAAACTGTCTGGTGCTATTAATGTTGTTAAAATCGTTATTATAACTTGTAATATCTGGTGTTATTAATGTCTTATTAAATGCCACTAATATGAAAAATCATTTTTTAGTTTTCTGATTTTTTGCCTAGATCAGCTCTTTCTGAAGTAACTCAAGACCTTCAGGAACGAATTCACCGTTGGAAACAAATTGAACTCCTTTGTAACTTTTCTGTTGTATGTAACCCAGGACTAAGACATCTGGAAGCATTGTTGTTAGGAGGAACACCCAGTAACTCTTCAGGTAGTTATTTGTCTTTGTTTTGTTATCTTTAGATTTGTAGCAAGGACAAATTATATTTTTACTATTAGTATTTCTATAGAAACAATGATTTTAGAATAGAAGTCATTTTGTACATAATCATAAAGCTAATACTTGAGATATTTTGTCCTGTTTATGTTCTCTGTGTTTTGTTTTTGTAAAGTTCTTCTCTAAAACTTGCACTTAGGTTAACTTTTAGATAAAATGTCACATTTTATTTTCAGGTATTTCAATGAAAAGTATGTGTATAACACCTTCTGTCCTTTTTTGATTTATTTAATCCATGTAGGGGTTGCATGCTAGAGAGGACTTTATATTTTACCCTTTCAAATATAACTCATTATGTATCTATCACCAAAGGATTTTGTTGAATCTAGTTTACACACAGTAGGAGTTACTAGATATCATCTGTTAAAAGTATTTTATAATAAAAATTTTGTATGTTTTATGTAAGTGTTACTTGAGTGTGTCACTTTCTATAATTTTTAGTTAAAATCTGGCAAACTATCATCTAAAGTAATATGTTTCTGTGTGTAGAAGGTAGTCTACCACGTGGTAGCAGTGAAGCAATGCTGTTAGAAGACAATAACACACCTGTATATGGTAATGCTGGACTTGGTGCAGGTTAGTGTACTGATGAGCTGAACTTTTGCACAATTCTGTAATGAAAGATACACATACAAACAAAAGAGAATTGAAACAAACATTTGAGTTATGTTATAATTCATATAACAGTTTGGCTACTGCCCTTCATCAGATTTCACTACAGAGCTTAAGTGTATTCCAGAATAGAAAATAAATGTTCTATTAAACAACATGTACAGTTTCTGGGCACAAAGTTGTCAGTATTCAGGAATAATTATAACAATACTAAGCAACATCAACAGTGTACTAGAAAGGTGAATAATGTGAACTATATATATATACACACACACACACACACACATACATACACTAGGTTACTGCCTGTCATATGACTGTAAATGCTCAATATTTTTACTTCTGAAAATTAAATCTAAATAAATGTTTTATGAACATATTTTCTAAAATTTCATAATATTATAGTAACAATATATCTATAAAGAATATTTATCCTTTTTCCAGTATTTCACAAAAACATTTTTCGTGTTTATTTCGTCATCACCTGCAAGTGGTCCTTGATTAGAATTTTGATTTATGTTTAGATTATGTTCAAATCTTTTTCTTGATTAAGCCAAATGGATTGAACCATATGAAAAAACTGGTTCTAAAAAAATGTTCCCACATTGTCAAATGTCTGACCCTGCAATTAATTGTAATTGCAAAGGCAATGAATTTTATGATAAAGGGTAAATTCACAAAGGTATAATTTTTCAGAAAAAATGTTTCTCATTTTTTTAACTAAATGTTTAAAAATCTCTTCCCTAAGGAAATAAACATCAAAAATAATTATTTTTTTTATTGTAGCACCATCTTTTGGGTTGAAAAGATATTTAAGTTGTTTTTGACACATACAAACATGTTTATTGTGCAACATGTTATTATCTCTGATTTAGTCTACAAATGTGTTCGTGCTTGTCAAAATACTTAAAGAGCTTGTTTTAAATATAATAATAAAAAACAACATAAAATTCACACTCGACTGGCATTTGAACTTGAGACTTCTACCTAAGAACTGATTTAACTGCATAGTTGATACTTGTAAGTGAATAATTTAAAAGGTATTATTTATTTGTTAATAAATGCTACTCTGATTAAGTTAGAGTGAAATGGTCTGTGTGCAATAATATATTAAAGAAAATTGCCTTCAGGCTTCCTGAACAGTTGTGGATGCCACATTCTTAATAATAGTAAATTTTCTGTTGTTAATAATATTAATATTAATAAATTCATCATACTTAACAAAAACAAAAAATACTTGAAGAAACCTAATAACCCAATTTTGATCAAAAGGTGGATCTTCCTACAATAAGAATGAAACGAGTGTGCTCCATCAGGAAGCATTAAAACCTTTACTTAACTTTAAATATCTGTAAAAAACACTGTTGTAAACTGCATAAGAGTTCTTGTAATGAATTTATTGTTATATTTTTTATGTTCTTCAAAAAATCGTTTCTTTCACATAGGTTCTGTCCTCGCAGGCCCCATTCAACCATTTCCACAACCTTTGTTTGGATATAATACTCAAAAAGATAGTGCATTTACTGAAGCAAAATCTACAGATCTTAGCAAATCCCCCTCTTACTCCTTGTCTTTAGCAGTACCCACTACATCAGCCATTGATGATTCTGATGCTGCACTGCATCAGCAAGATTCTCCATCGGAGCAAGAAGATGAAAAGAACTATGAAGAAGATGTTGAATCATTAGACAGTAATGTTGCTCTTTCTACTGGCTCTGGTGAATATCGAAAACCTAACTTTATTATCGGAGATAGGTAAGAGTGAAAATCTTTTAGAGTAAATTATTATAAATATTTTTTTGTATTTAAATTTTATTTCATTGCCTTACCTAAAATAGATTATGATGAAATATATGCACCTCTTTCTAATACATTATCAGTTCTGTTTTTTGATAGTTATGATTGTAATTTGTTAAAGAAAGCAGATTCATGCAACCATCTGAAAAAAGAAATACAGAATTTTATATTATTCATGTACTTTGTTTTAAACTATTTATATCTCCTGTTACTTTGAATTTAACTGAAATGAAAAATAGTTTGTTTTGTACTTAATTAGTACATGGTTTTGATAAAAGATTTTTTTAAGTTAGGTATATTAGTTTTTAAAGTTCTTGTGAAAGCAATGCAGTTATTTTATCGAAAATTTTCCCTTAAAATTTTATTTTTATTTTGATCTTTTATATGTAGTTCACAGGATATTAAGTTCTCTTCAACTCCAGTAAAGAAGTTGCCAAGGAGGATGGTGAAGAGTGCCAGTCATGATGCTCATTTTCTTTCTTCCCTTGAGGCTTCTCAAAGTTTGCATAGACACACTGTCTCAGAATCTGGCATTAAAGAACGTGAATATAATACGCTTCCTTCAAATTTCATGCCACATAATACAAGTGATCTAACCAATCAAGGTTCTCTTGGCAGACGAAAAAAATCTGGAGCATTGAAAACTATCTTTAAAAGAAATATAACAAATACTGTCACAGCAGATCAAGAAAACTCCACAGATTCTAATTCAGTTACTGGAGAATGTGAGTTGAAAAGGAGAAGAAAGAAGTCCTTTCTAACTGAACTAATCAAGAAGAAATCAAAAGCTTTGTAATTAATGCCACATTTCCTAGACTTTATTGCTTGATAAAATCTCTCTAGGCTGGAGAAAAAAACAAACAATTCCTGTACTGTACCCTTCAAATATATCCATGGACATCCAAAATTTCAGAGAACTTTACCTAGAAATCAGAAACAATTTTTGTTTTAAGTAATGTTATAAACAATATACTAATGTTTCTCAGTGATAGTTTTCTACTCTTATTCACTCATTATTGGTGCGTGTGAAAGTGAAAAGTTAATTACTATGAGTAATGAGGCTTTTTTTTATATATATATGTTTTTATCAATGGTGAAACTGAAATTAAGACATAAATATTATAGATTATTATCATTTGAACTGTTGGTTTGTGGAAGGCTTTTATTTTCCAGTTTATTTTTGTGATTTGTCTAAAGTACAGTTATAGAAGAAGATGAGAAGTTAAGAGAATTTTGGTTACTTATTTTGTCTTGGGCTCTTCTGACATAACCTACAGAATGATTTTATAAAAATATATTATTTTTCACATTTATAGGGCTCATTCCTTATTTTTTCTTGTAAAATAATTTTTATATGGTTGCATGGAATTCAATAAATTTTGATATTTGTATGTATGTGATGAGCTTCGTATTTTGGAGAAGTTGATTATATCTGTCAAACATAATGCACTTGCATTCTATTTAATTATTGCTGATCTTTTTTTTTATTAAGTATAATTTCAGTACTTTATTTTGTATCAGGAATCAATTTATCAATATAATATTGTTTATTTTTTGTCTGTTATAGAATGCAACTTTAAAAATGTCATATCTGATTAGAGGCAAGAAACTTAGCTAATGTAAAACAAGCAGAACTTTATGACTGGTACGTAATTTAATAAGTTAAAATAATGCGAATTAAATAATTGCAATACACTTTTTTCGGAAATTAACATTCAAGCACATGATTGATAGTAAAAATATGGAAGTGTCACTAAAACTTCCACTAACCAATGTTTTCATGTAAGGAAATAAAACTACGGCAATACCCATGTAAAATCTTTTAAATGCTAAACTAACTAGTCAAGGGTTAATTTTAAAGGGTTTAATTAATTGTTTCTCATTTGGGAATTTTCCTGAATGCACGTACAAATGTCTAATAATAAATATCCTTCAAACTGATACTTCAGGAATTGTCTAGTGTTCCTGCAAGCAACATCCAGTGTTCCAACATGAAATACACAGCAGTATGTCTGTGGACTTACAATGCTAGAATCTGGGTTTCAATACCTGTGGTGGGCAGAGCACAGATAGCCCATTGTGTAGCTTTGTGCTTAATTACAAACAAACAAACCAACATGAAACAAATAAAAAGTTTTCACCCAAATAATCTTTCCTACCAGGTATAAGTAATACCGTTTGGAAATTTACTATAAGTTGTAAATATAATTAATGGCTCTCATCGCTAGAGATTAGAAATAAAATTAAAGGTTATAATAAAGTTTTTAACTAATGGCAAATTTGCCTGAAAGAACGAGTTTCAAGGTACCCTGCAACTCATTAAAGCAGATATGATAGAATAATGATATTTAAAATTAAAAACAGGAACAATGTTTGAAATTATAGTCTCATTGTTGATTTAAATATTAAAATCTTTACCGTTAAAACTTGTGTACTACTTGAGAAATGATCCCACAAGTGATCGAAACGTCATACCTGTTCTAAAAACAAATCCCCCTTACTGTAAAAGCTGTAACTTGTAACAAAATTATGTTTGAAATGTACAATAAAAACTTTACTTGGTTGAAAGGCAACATTAAAAGACTACGTGTTTCAGTAGCTTTATGCTGCCATCATCAGAAGTAAAAACACATAACAAGCACATCACTTTATAAGGACAAGGTTTAACTCATTGTACAATTTAAAGTTAACATGAATATTATACATAAGAAATCAATATTTATTTCCAAAGCTATGCATTAGCATAAGCTAACCTTTCATCTCTATTTAGCAAAGAATTATTTCATGTACAACACGAATTTTCTGTTGATTCTCTGATATTCAATTCACTTTGAGTATTAGGCTCATTTGAGAATTATTGTTTCATGCCATTATATCAAATGTCTTGTTTTAACAGTGTGTTCAGCAAGTGGATAAATTAGCATATCTTTATTACTTACGTGACCTTTATGTTCATCGAATTAATAGTTTAAGTTCTGTTTAGTTTGAACAGTAGTGCAGTGTGAAAGACTGACACGCTCTTTAACTGTTCAGTGATGCGCATGCATCTGTATTTGTGGCAATTATGAAAGACATTTTAAATCTTGAGACCCTGGACACAAAGAACATTGCCCCCCCCCCTCCCATTAAGTGCACGAAGAAATAGTCTCCTGTAAAATAAATGGTTATGTTAATAAAAATTTTAAATCTAATTCTTGTGTATAATGACAAAAATAATTTATGATCGTTACAGTACACTAACTTAATCTAGTTTACACAGAAACAAACAGTATTTGCTGCGTCATAAATGTTTGAAATTTAAAGAAATCTCTTACCAAAGGTGAAAATCATCAATAATAATGTATTGTAGCACTATCTATTGTGGTTGAAAAAATGTTTAAGTTGTTTTTAACAGCAAAAGTCACTCGTGTTTATTATGTAATATATATATATATTGTTTACGTCTCCGTGTGTTAATTA
>NW_013669458.1:0-1927 GCF_000517525.1 Limulus polyphemus
AGAATGTGGTGTGAGCATGAATAATTATCCATTTGGTAGAATGTGGTGAGAGCATGAATAATTATCCATTTGGTAGAATGTAGTGTGAGCATGAATAATTATCCATTTGGTAGAATGTAGTGTGAGCATGAATAATTACCCATTTGGTAGAATGTAGTGTGGGCATGAATGATTATCCATTTGGTAGAATGTAGTGTGAGCATGAATAATTACCCCACCCAAGTAATTACATCTATAACTATGGGAGGAAACGAGTAATTATAACTGTAACAACTAGAGTGAAACTGGAAGGAAACAGTTGTTTGTCTGTAATGATAAGGGGAATCTAGATTAATTATACTGTAACAACTAATAGAAAACTAATATAATTGTATCTGTAGCAATAGCAACATAAAAAGGGTTTTTCTTTTATATCATTTAACGCCCTAAAAGTCGGGATTTTGTTATAATAATTTTGTTGGACGTGGGAAGAATCCAGTATGATTATTTGCTAAGAAACAGAACAACACATTGCACAAAACAGTTAAATGATAACGTAAATGCACAATATTTTAGCTATAATAAGGCAAGAGAGCTGTTAAAAAATAATTATATTAACCTGCGCAGTTCATTGACATTCAGATCAGGCCTGTGATCTGAAATGCAAGTGTCTGATTATTCAGCATACGCTGTAATTAAACAGTTAGCAGAGTTGGCTTTACATTTCTACAGTTCATGACATTTCAGTATGAAGCACACTCACCACGAACAACAAGTACTATGTGGCACCGATGTCACATGCTTAAAATGAGAGTGTCATTAAGGTCATAAGGTATTCTGGACTACTCTTGTTAAAGAACTATTTCCAAAACATACTCAAAGCCTGGAGTCCATTTAATAGAATACGACTTGTCTCCCAATAGGATCCTATTATATATTATCGATTGGAATAAAGCTCAGCGAACGTGGAGGCCAGTTCAGTCAGTCAGCACCCTCTTTTGCAAGGAACGTCTCAACCAGTTTAGCATGGTGATGATAGACATTTCCATTCATTAGGCAAAAACCAGGACCAATTGCACCAAGGTAGACAGCAAAAGTAAAATAATATCCCAATGTTTTATAATGGCATTAATGACATCATCTCACAATGTGTAGAAGATGATATGTAGACAAATGCTTATTCATGCCCACACCACATTCTACCAAATGGATAATTATTCATGCCCACACCACATTCTACCAAGTGGATAATCATTCATGCCCACACTACTCATTCTAGTTGTTACAGTTATAATTACTCGTTTCCTCCCATAGTTATAGATGTAAGTACTTGGTTTCATTCTAGTTGTTACAGTTATAATTACTCGTTTCCTCCCATAGTTATAGATGTAATTACTTGGGTGTCATTCTAGTTGTTACAGTTATAATTACTCGTTTCCTCCCATAGTTATAGGTGTAATTACTTGGGTGTCATTCTAGTTGTTACAGGGCGTTATTGTTATAGACGTAACTATTATAACTTCTTCCCTTTGTTACAAATGTAATTATGATGTTTTTCCGTTATTAAAAATGTAATTATGCTGTTTTTCAGTTATTATAGATGTAATTAGGCTGTTTTTCCGTTGTTATAGATGTAACAACTATTGTTTCCTTTTGATTGTTACGTGTGCGAATAGATTTTTGTGATTACTCCATAATTAAATACACTATTCTCTGTCTTATTACCACATTTTATATATTCTTCAGATTATTACAGATATTTTATATTTGTTTTTCTTTCAATGTTAAAAAAATTAACTACAATAGATATTAATTACTTATCTACATTTGCTGTAAAAGTTTATTCCAGTAACTATACATGTCACAGATCTAAGTATGCTAGTTATCTTACCGTCAACTTCCTACAAGTGTGACTAGACTAATTACTTTCCGGTTGCTACACATACAA
>NW_013669458.1:2668-7844 GCF_000517525.1 Limulus polyphemus
GGTAATCATTCAAGCCCACACCACATTCTACCAAATGGATAATTATTCATGCTCACACCACATTCTACCAAATGGATAATCATTCAAGCCCACACTACATTCTACCAAATGGGTAATCATTCAAGCCCACACCACATTCTACCAAATGGATAATTATTCATGCTCACACCACATTCTACCAAATGGGTAATTATTCATGCTCACACTACATTCTACCAAATGGGTAATCATTCAAGCCCACACCACATTCTACCAAATGGGTAATCATTCATGCCCACACTACATTCTACCAAATGGGTAATTATTCATGCTCACACTACATTCTACCAAATGGATAATCATTCATGCCCACACCACATTCTACCAAATGGATAATTATTCATGCTCACACCAAATTCTACCAAATGGGTAATTATTAATGCCCACACTACATTCTACCAAATGGGTAATTATTCATGCCCACACTACATTCTACCAAATGGATAATTATTCATGCTCACACTACATTCTACCAAATGGATAATTATTCATGCTCACACTACATTCTACCAAATGGGTAATTATTCATGCCCACACTACATACTACCAAATGGGTAATTATTCATGCCCACACCACACTCAACCAAATGGGTAATTTCATGCCCACACCACACCCTACCAGGAACAAAGTAGCCTTGATTACAGTTATAGAAAACGGGAATAAAGAAGAAATAATACTTTTGTAGGAACCAAGAACAAACTAGCATCGATACAGTTAATAAACAAAGAAACATTGATTACAATTGTATGAACCGGGTATAAGAAGCATTACTACCTTTGTAGAAAACAGGAACAAAGCAGCATTGATACAGTTATAGAAACGGGGAATAAGGATCGTTTCTACCTTTGAAATCCAGGAATACAGTAGTACTGATATAGTTATAGTAACCATGTACAAAGTAGCATTGATTACAGTTATAGGAACAACGGAGAAAGTAGAATTGTGTTACAGTTATGGGAACAGGGAATAAAGAACCATTACTACCTTTGTAGGAACCAGGAACAAAGCAACATTTATACAGTTATATGAACCAGGAACAAAGTAGCATTGATACACTTAAAGGAACCGAGAATATGGAGCAATACTACCTATTTTAATTGATACAGTTATAGGAACCAGGAACAAATTAGTATTGATTACAGTTATCGGAACCTGTAATAATGAACCATTATTACCTTTGTGGGAACTAGGAACAAAGCAGCATTGATAAAGTTATAGAAACTGGAAATAAGGAACATTATAACCTTTCTAGGAACAAAATAGCATTGATACGGTTATGTGAACCTGTAATAAAGAGTATTACTACCGTTATAGGAACCATGAATCAAATAGCATTGATACAGTTATAGGAACTGCGAATAAGGAGCATTACTACCTTTGTAGGAACCAGGAACAAAGTAGCATTGATTATAGGTATAGGAACCGGGAATAAGGAGTATTACTACCTTTGTAGGAACTAGAAACAAAGCAGCATTGATACAGTTATAGGAACTGTAAGTAAAGAGCATTACTACCTTTGTATAAAGAAGTGTTACTACAGTTGTAAAAAGCAAGAACAAGTATGACTTCCAGTTGTATGAACCAGGACTAATGAAGCATAAGTGTAGGTGTAATACCCAGAAAAAAAGAAGTGCGGAAACTTTTTTTGGTGAAACCAAGAATATTGGAGAACGACCACAGTTAAGGAAAACGGAAGAATGCAAGTGTTACAATAATAGCGTGAATCAAAGAAAATACAGTATATTTTTTGTAACAACAGAAAACGCAGTAAGGCTATTTAACTCTGTAAAATGCAGACAACATTTTTATTCTTGAAAGAATAATGTAAATATATCAAAAGATTGAACTAACTTAAGAAATCGTGTTATTATGTAGATTGGCAGAAAGAGCGACATTTTCATAAATTCTCACCTGGGATCACAAAGAATAGATCTATATCTTATATTTTATTGCTATTTCATTCTGAAAAACAATAGGGTTTTACTTCTGCCAAAAATCAGAACCATCAATTTGAAGTCTGCCAAATGAGCTGTTTGGGTCAAAAAGAATTCACTTTACTGACCACTTGCGCTAAAAGCCCAACGTAGACATCATATTTTCTCGTACCATTAATTTCGGAGCAGCAGCATAACTGTCCTTAAGAATTAATGAATGAATGACCAGGCGGATGTGACTTGTTTAGATGGTGTGACAGCATAACGTTAGGCCCGCCGAAGCCATTTATTTCCTGGGGAATTGGATGTCATCATTTAGACACGAGACGTTCATGATGGTGAGAATACTCATACATTCTACTTGTTGTTCGTGTGAGGCGCGATATTGAAGACTCAAACCAGAGTTTGCTTCGAGTTGTAATAAATTCGTGATTAAACGAAAGGAAAAGCCATCATGAAACAAAAGAAAAACTACACCTCAGAGACAAAATCACTGACAAAGTTCAAATACTAAAATCACATATATATATATACATTTAGTTAACACTCACATTACCAATAAGTTTTACACCAGTGAGATCCATACTACTATACTTAAAATACCGGCATGTTTTTAAACCGTTTAATACCAGTGGGATCCATACTTTAATAATTTTGAACCTTCAAATTAACGGCATGTTCTTATACCATTCAATACCAGAGTGATCCACACCTGAGTAATTCTTAACCCTCAAATTATCGGCATGTTTTTTGTTGATCTATACCAGTGAGATTCATACTTGAATAATTCTTAACCCTCAAATTATCGGCATGTTTTTTATTAGAGAGATCTACACTTGAGTAATTTCATGTTACAACATTCAGTGCACAGAACTGACCAAATAAAATTGAATTAAATCTTTCATTTTCTATGTAAAATACCATAAGTCAATAATTAGATGGGATTCATTGAAATACTGATGTTATTTTTAATATTTTTTATGTCATAACCATCGAAGTCATGGACCCACGAACAGCGTGTTACAATTCTAGCTTAAAAAGACTGCAATTTTAGGGTTAAAAAGGGATGGTGGTGGTTAGGGAGAAACTCTGTTGCTTATATCAAACAAACAAACGCTGTAACTTTCTGTCCATCAATTTTTAACCCCATTCATTTGTCTTTGCTTAGTCATTTCTTCTTTATTAAAAGAGTCCGAATTTGTTTTTAATGCCATTATGAGTGAGTGTTTATTAAGCACTGAATTTTATCACAAATTTTACTTTTTCAACATAAAAATGTTTTATACCAGAATTTTATAATTTTCGTTGTATGTGTTTCCGAAAGCTTAACTAATGGGAAAATATTCCATGGATCTTTTCAGTTATCTGCACATAGCTGTCCCTAATGTTCCACTGATAGACTAGAAGAAAACCAATTAGTCAACAACACCTTCACAACTGGTGAAAAAAACCTAACCTGACCGAATAATGGGATTTGACCACTGCTCTTATAACGCACCCACGGCCTCTAAGCACTTACTGCGTTTTTACGGCGACAGGCAACAAACCGAGGAACCTTAGACTTACAGTTTAGACATTGCTAAACCAGTCGGCCACGCCCAGTCTTCATCTTTGGAAAGCATACATAGTATTTAATAAGGAAGCGAGACATATAAACTTATCCAACCAGTGTCGAAAAGGTAAATGATTCCCTACGAATGCTCGTCACCGTCAGTAGCTTGAAAAGACACTTATTAACAAACCTCCAAACTTTTTCCCTTTTTCTTTTCAGAAATCTTAATTACGACTTACCCAACGTATCGATTTACTGAGCTGCTTAGATCCTAATTAGATAATTTCATTGGCCATTATTCGCGGAACTGTTATTACAAATGAGAAAGAAACTGAAATAATTTCCGGCTTTCTGATCAGATAATCAAATACTGTTATCAGTTATAAAAATTAGAAGGTCATAAAATGGCTCCCGACGTCAAGTGTATTAGTATATAAAGAAACATTAACACGTGCTGAAACCAAAAACAAAACGCAAACTCCTAGGTATAACATCTACCATGAAAACTAGGCATCATTTCAGTTAGAGAACCATTAACTAATGAAATTACTTTTCAGGCAACTCTAATTAAATTTGAATCATATAATAAAATCATTTCACACTAGCGTCTTAATACAAACTAGCTGAAAACTAGTTTATTAAATGTTGTAAACATATATATACTTAAACGACCGAGAAAGTATTTTAAAAACTGTAATTTGAAAACGGTATCTATTATAAAAGATAAAATTCTTAATAGAGAAGTTATAGACTTGAACAAAATAATAAACCTTGCATTAATCGTTTGATCTCACGCTAAGCGAGATTTACTAAACGCCGATGTTCTTGCCTGGTCTTGAGCAAAGGTTAAGAAATTTTCAGTGAAATCTTATCACAGAAGAGTAATTTTTGCCATAACTTTCTTAGTTGTACAATGTGCTGCTTTGCATTCCGTCTACGGCAAGGAACCGAATCCCGGGCTACAGAGGAGAGACTTCAAAAATCAAACCTATGTAAAAGCCAGATTGTATCACGTCACGCTTGATTTCTCGAAATAGGAGGAGTAATAAAACCCAAGATGCATTTATACAGATAAAATAGTTATAATACTGTCTGTCCATTACAATTTTAGTGACGGGGGTGCAAGGAAGCCGGTAAGGGGAGAAGGCGTAAAACCTTATAAGTATATTGAGCGTTGATATAATAAGCCTAAAGTAAAGACGTAGTGTGGGATCACCTAGCCTAGAGCTAAGCGCATAAACTTATCATGAAAGTAAAAATGTCGATTCAGTTTTAAACTTAAATCGTTTCTCAATTAAGCTATTTTCTGTTATATCACCAAAATTGTTAATAAAAAACAAACCTCTTTAAGGAGACATAATTAAGAAATCAACAAATACTTTTCCAGTTTTGTTGTCTATACATTTCATTTTATACTTTCAGTATATAGACTAACAACAATATTAGGTTATACTTTTGTTGCTACGCAACATGACATAAAAGCCATTGTTGGAACGTAGTGTTACCAAAACGTACTGGTTTTTCTATATATTAGAAGTTATTAATCTAACTGATTTTTACCAATAATTATTATATGAGTACACCACGAATTCATTTCATAAATGATCTTAATTTTGATCGGCTCACAAAGGAATTTATCGACGTTTGACT
>NW_013669458.1:8252-10626 GCF_000517525.1 Limulus polyphemus
CTATACGCTGTATTAATATATATACATACATACATACAAACAAACAAACAACTTCGAAGGTATTGACTGAAAGAAATGTTATATACACATTGTAACAATACTACCATAAAATATTGTATACGCATTGTAATAATACTACCATAAAATATTATATACGCATTGTAATAATACTGCCATAAAATATGATACACACTTTGTAATAATACTATCATAAAATATTATATACTCGTTGTAATAATATTATCATAAAATATTATATACACATTGTCATAATATTATAATAAAATATTATATACACGTTATAATAATACTATCATAAAATAGTATAGACACGTTATAATAATACTGTTGCGTCAGCGAGGTCACGTGACTAGTATCACGCCACGTCTTTCTAGAAATATCCTGTTCCTTCATGAATGCCCTAGCATTTACTAGACATGTGTTAGTCTTGTATAATAAGACGTTCACAACGTGACGGACAACAGTGTAATGTGTGCAATTGAATGAGTGAGAATATTATTGAGCACGTCAGAAATTCGTGGTGAATTATAGCGTTTGTTATAGCGCGACTGTTGAAATTAAGTGTATCGGAAAGTTGTATTCAGAAAGAATAAACCAGCTTTATTTAAGAAAGGACTTGTGTCGCTAAAGTGTTATCGGAAAGAATTAACGGAAAATTAATTAACGAACGGAGACGTAACAATACTATCATAAAATATTATATACACGTTATTATAATAATACTATCATAAAATATTATATACACGTTATTATAATAATACTATCATAAAATATTATATACACGTTATTATAATAATACTATCATAAAATATTATATACACGTTATTATAATAATACTATCATAAAATATTATATACACTTTCTGATAATATTATCGTAAAAGATTAAGAATATGGTAGACAAGGTATATATATATAAGTATATGTATTGGGAATTTGCAACAACTGATAAAAAACGCTTGTAAGGACATGGTAGATATGTGGTAGGAATATGGGTTATAGGATGCACAAAATATGGTACACAACGTGTAATGATATGGTAAGTATCACGAGAAAGGTATACAAGGTAATCGAGGGTCGTTTATTAGATACTACTGATGAAGCTCATACCCAGAATGCAGATGTCCACCAGCAAGGTAACCAAAACTTGAAATGGCAAACCAGTAGGTGGTGGGACGTGGTTTTAAGTGAAGTAACGTGCTTGGACTCCTAGGTAAATAATAACAGTTAATTACTTTACAATTCACACTAGGATTCTTGGGTGAGCAGGTGGAAGAACAACAATGAGGACAATTGTAAAACAAAATGGCAAGGCACGAAAATGGACTGTTGCCACAGCTGTTAAAATAACAGCACTGAAATATAAAAACTGAGAATTAACCAAAGAGAAAAGTCAAGAGCCCAGGAATTGTGGCAGCACGAACTGATGGAGAACATAAAGAATTTAATGAGTATATATATATATATGTGTGTGTGTGTGTGTGTGTACCACACATTGCAACATATTTTGGAAGATTCACACCACAAGTTAGTGCAAAAAAACGAAAAAAAGACAGCCAATCAGAATGTCTTATTTTGCATGGCAACAGTTCCCACGATACACAGGGTGCGTCTACCAAGAAGTAGTACAAGATAAATGCCGGCATGCGAGATAAGAAATAAATGTTCCTTTCCTTGCTCGGATCTTCTTCCAGTAGCTGTACAACAGATGCTTGATCACAGATTTCTTATTTTCACTTAAATATTGGATGTAGAATAACATTATAACACACAATCATCCAGGTAGGTTAATGGCACATAGGTACATCAAGTATATATGGTAGACTGGACCTAAGAAAATTGTACATACTATGCTAAGAATATGATAGTGGAGTTGGAATAACACAGTAGAAAGATTTCAAGAATATGGGAGTGTAAGAATAGAAAAGAAAGGCCGCAGGGATATGTCAGACATGTCTTTAAAATATGGTATACAGATTATAATCATATGATAAAAAAAGTGAAATAAGATGGGTAACATTCTAGACTGTCCTAATACAGAAAACATAAATATTCAAAGTGACATAACTTAAATTACGAAATGAAATGTTAAATAAAATGTTATTTCTCACGATCCGAAGATTCAGTGTTTTATTATTCTTTGTTCTCATCTTAGATTCTTGAACATTGTGATCAAATTAACTTTATTTGTGTTTTTAATTTAAAAAAAAAACTAACATGTTATAATAGTGTTGCGTCAGCGAGGTCACGTGACTAGTATCACGCCACTTCTCTCGAACCTTCGTGAATTATCCGGAGACTTTTGCCTATGCGTTAGTCTTGTATATATATATAAGATGGTGACAACGGGACCA
>NW_013669458.1:11203-12682 GCF_000517525.1 Limulus polyphemus
GGACGTCAGTGTAATGAGTAATTGAATTGTATGCGGACAAAATATTGTTGGCCACGTGAGATATGGCGTTTATTATAGAGCGACTGTTGAAATTAAGTATATCGTAAATTTGTATTCCCAAAGAAGAATAAACCAGTTTTGTTAAGTAACGACTTGTGTCGCTGAAGTTTCGTCGAAACGAAGTTACGGAATATCAACTAACGATCAGAGACGTAACAATAGTTTGTGATTTTTATTACATTTTTTTGAAAGAGAGCTCAAACTTCTTTGTGTACTTAACCGAAACAAATTTGTTCATTGATTTTAAACGTTTGTATGAAATAACTTTTATGTTCTTTGTCAAAAATATTTTAGGTTGTTATTTGATTTTTGAAAAAACAAAAAACAGCTGTTACAAAGAATATCTTATATAAGCTTCAAGTAAGCATCTTGTTAGGTTTATCTTTCTTGAACTATTTGAATGTAAAGGGTTAGGCCCAAACCCACCATACACTTTTCGTTTGTTTTAAACTCATGAGTAATATTTTAAGCATCGATTTAAATATTTTATATAAAAGTTTATTTTATAGCACGATCAAATTTATTTATCTAAGCTTTGTACTCAGCTTCTTTACATAAAATCTGATCTTCGCAACATACTAGTAAATATACTGTTTATCAGATTTTGTCAATAACGGTATTCGAATGGGTCTGTGTTATGATAAAAAGGGTTTAGATACGGGGTTTTACTTTCGATACATATCTTTTAAAATTGCATAAATTCAAATAGCTATATTCTTTTAAAATATGATAAACATATTATAAATTATCGGGAACTTTGCTCAATATAAAAAAAAATACTATGTAACTGGAGAAGACGCTGTTCTTTACAAATTGTATTATTCTGTATTTGAATATCTGGTTACAATTTAACAAGTCAGTAGAGTAAATTACATCTCTGGTCGAGATATTTCTTGTCAAATACGCTTTTCTTATTAACAAGTCTCTTATATCGTAAATTCAAGAACGCTTGAACTCTTTTTTTTTTTTTGTTTGTAGGGTTAACGAATTGTCAGTGTTATTGCCTTTTACGAGGTGGTAAAGGGGATATATACATTGCTTCTACAGTGTAAGGCATGTAAACGAAATGGAAGACTGACGTTCTTTATAGCAAATCATGCTTACATACGGAAATGTGAACGACTAAGTTGTTGTAAAAATAAAACTTTCAAAAGGTGTGCTTATTAAGTTCAGCATAAACAAACCAGGATTAATTTATGTACCAAAGTAAAACATACTTAGTATAAACTAAGCTGTGGACGAAGAATACATTACAGGTGATTTTTTTTTGTCAAATTATTCAGTACTGTTGAGCCTAACTCAAACGTAACTGATTATAAAATCATTTGCTGGTAAACTGTATAGAGCGATACATAAAAAATAAACCAGTGTGGAAAAATGTTGTCGTAAAAATATTGTTACGACAGCGGAAGTCACGTG
>NW_013669458.1:13524-22004 GCF_000517525.1 Limulus polyphemus
CTCGATTTTGAGAAGGGAAACAGTGAAGCCCTTCATGAAGTGACTACCACTGATGTGACTGTTACCAATGATAGGACAATTCCCGATGGAATTTAACAAACGACCAGAGACGTAGCAATATATTAACTGTAACACATCTACTATATATATATATATATAAAAGCCAGTTGTCTTCTCGTAACATTCCGTTCGTCTTTGTCGCTTAGCAACAAAACCATGACTTGATATCATTGTCTTATATATTTCGAAAGTTCACGAGGGCTGGCTTGAATTTAACTTTTTTAGATAGTTTTTTACGTTTCATCTTATGCATATACTTAACTTGAAGTAGACATTTAGAAGTTCTTGGTGAGTCTTAAAAAATCTAAGTTAAGGTTAGTAACCATAAGTCGTAACCATTAGGTTGTCGTGAAGTTTTCAGTTTTATTGTTACTTTTTTGATAACGTCTTTTTTTTTCTTTCTTTCTCCCAAAGCCATTAGTCTTAACTAATGATGTTACTTTGTGATAGAATCTAATATATATGAAAACCAGTTGTCTTTTGGTAACGCTCCATTCGTCTGTGTCGCTTAGTAACAAAACTATGACCTGATACTGTTGTCTTTTGTATGTATATGATACTTCGAACGTTCACGAGGGCTGACTTGAATTCATCTTTTTTTCAGATCGTTTTACGTTTCAGTTTATGCATATACTTAGCTTGAAGTAGACATTTCGAAGTTCTTGGCGAGTCTTAAAAACATCTAAGTTAGAGTTTAGTTACTATAATTTGTATGTTTTATGAGGTTTTCAGTTTTATCATTACTTTTTTGGATGAAGCATTTTTTCTTCTTTCTCCAAACGTATTACTATTAGTATTAATTAATGATGGTATTTGAAATTAATTTTTAGGTTTAAGCTTTGTGATAATTTTTTATAATAAACCTTATTCCTATTGGTTTTGGGTGTTTCATTTTCTTTCGGTGTTTAAACCTTAATTTTATATTTTAGGTTATATGACGTAATTAGAAAAATACGTTCTAGTACATGAATTCTATTTCCAAATAAAGTTATTAAAATGATATTATTGTAAAACTCTTTATACAGTTCTTTATTTTTTGAATAATCAAAATGTTTGGTCTAAAAAATATTATTTCTGTTTAGTGAAAAATTTCATATTTTGTTATAACAGGTGAAAAGTTACAAAATAAATAGAAAATATTGTATTATGCAGCAATAAGTAAAATACTGAAAACGTTTTTAATATATGTTAGAACGCTTTTTAACATTAGAAATGACATGTAAACATTCTTGATATAGTCATAATGTAGAGAATAAACAGCCACGTAAAAAAATTAACTTAAGTACGAGTTCAATATGATTTCCATAAAAATTACGAACTTTGACATGACACCACTCTATTTTTCTCTGATTAAAATCTAATATACATACCAGCCACTTGTCATTTTGCGTGTAACGCTCATATTATGTGAGTCATTTAAGTTGCATCATTCTTATCGATTTTTGAGAGTGTACTTGAAATTTTTTTTATTTTCTCAAATAATGATTGTTTTCTTTTGTGATGAAGGAAGGGCAGGAGTCTTCGGAGATGTTTTATGAAACTCCAATCCGTTTTTTTTAGTCTGTTTGTTTTTGACGAGTTGGATATATAATGACCACATTCATATGATAAAATGACTTACCTACTGCAAAAACTGAAGAATATTTTCCAGTTAAGATCGTTAACTTTCAAATAGTTCGTTTTTCTTATATTCTTTGTTATCAAAGATGTTTGTTTGTTTTATATAAAAAATGTAAACTTGCTATGTCCAGTCCATCCGTGTTTCATGGTGCTCGTTTTTCAACGATCTCTCCCTTTTGATGTTATAAACTTGTTAGGTCCTGTCTATCAGTGATTTCATGGTGCTACTTAATAAATTATCTCTCCCTTTTGTTGTTGTAGTCTTGTCTACCAGTGATTTCATGGTGCTGGTTTTTGATTTATCTGTTCCCTTTGTTCTTGTAAACTTGTTAGATCCTGTCTACCAGTGATATCAGGGTACTGATTTTTGAATGATCACTCCATTTTGTTGTTGTAGTCTTGTCTGGTCCTGTCTATCAGTGATTTTATGGTGCTAATTTTTGAATGATCTCTCCCTTTTGTTGTTGTAAAATTGTTAGGTCCTGTCTACCAGTAATTTCACGGTGCTGATTTTTGAATGATCTCTCCCTTTTGTTCTTTTAAACGTGTTAGGTCTTGTCTACCAGTGTTTTCAGGGTGCTGATTTTTGAATGACCTCTCCTTTTTGTTGTTGTAAACGTATTAGGTCTTGTTTACCAGTGATTTCAGGGTACTGATTTTTGAATGATCACTCCATTTTGTTCTTGAGTCCTGTCTACCAGTGATTTCATGGTGCTGGTTTTTAATTATCTCTTCCTTTTGTTGTAAAATTGTTAGGTCCTGTCTAACAGTGATTTCATGGTGCTAGTTATTGAATTATCTCTCCCTTTTAATGTTCTGGAATCTTAAACACATCAGCAATCAGTTGCACTTTCTCATATCAATATTTTGTTTTCTGGTTGAAGTTCACAGTTACTACCACGTATCGCTACTGAGTAATTTTAAAAATTTTGAAGGCAATACAAATTTTATCAGTATTGTTACATACACGAAAAACTGCTATATATATATATCTTCAGTTTCTCTCTTTATTACTAGTTTCTTGTTTTACTTCTTTATTTCGAATGAACCCTCTATCTGATTTATATTACATTCGTTTTTCTTATGATCGTACTTAGAAAACACTCCATATTAAGTGCTTAGTTCTACTCCGTTTCCAAGCATTTTGGGCCAATGAAATTTTTAATTATTTTTATTTCAAAAATACTTCTGTAATTCTCATCCTTTCTAATTACTTAGTTTGCATACATATCTTCCCTTCAGCCCTCGTTTCTATTTTACTTCCACTGGAAATTCTCAATCCTGCCACATCATAATAAGGACAATTCCGTGTTGTAAAGGTACGTTAATACAGCAAGCCACCCCATGCAGACGTCATTGAAGTTCACAAATATACTTTTTCATTGCTTTTTCGGCTGTGATAAAGAAATAACTTCCCATCGAAAATACTTCTGTTGGCTAATTTCTTTGCTTTCGTTTAACTTATTTTGTCACTTAAAACGTGAGCACCATATTTTAGCCTTTGTAGTTGAATAACAATATATGGTTTAAAAATTCAGTTTTGAGAAACTGAATACAATAACTTGTCCATTTGTATAGCCGTTTATCTGCGTTTTTTGTGTACATGAACCAACTATAAAAGAAAACAGTACCAACAGATATTTTAATAATGTTAGAATACACTTGAAGGTAACTTTTCACTACATGATTTAAGTTATGTCGGTGGCGCCATCTATAAGTGGTTGTATTAATCAACTAATTTTAATTAAGCATGTAGCCTAACTTTAACGTGACGTTAATTTAGAACACACGTCAGTGAATAACGCTTTAACAGTGACGGTCAAATACCATCATTCGGTCAGATAATAATAACCCATAAGCTAGTGGTGGGTGTTGCTGACTAACTGCCATCCCCCCCCCCCAGTCAGAATTATGGACGGCTATACACATGTAGCCCTTGTGTAGATCTGCGCGAAAATTTTGAAACAAACAGGAATGAGGTACTTAATAAACGCTGTTCAAGTATTCACATCAGATGGGGAAAGAGGGGAGAATTAGAGAGCGTATTTCGCCCTTACAGAAAAGATGTCCAGCCAAAGTGCTTATGTGCTGCCTATTTAGTGAAGACCTGTGAACTTTTAACAGTGGTTTATGGAAGCATGCAATAATAACACATCCATCATATGTTTTCCCAGGTCGACTTCTGTTTTTAAAATGGTTTCATTTTACTTGCTCTTAAGTTCTTTGTTTTCAAGTGAACATTAGTGCTTTAAGAATCTCTGTTTACTTGGTTTTCAAAGCCTTTTCTCTGTTGATCTGAAACAACCAATATTACCAAGAGATATTGTAAATGTTAAAACACATTTGGAAATTCTAAACGTTCTGTAATTTTAACAAGTTAAACCTGGCGAAGGGCATATGCCCAAGACGTAGCTAGTAAACTATTTTTTTATTATAGACGTGTATCTTAACTTTGTACAATGTCTCTTGCAATAATTTTTCCACATCTTGTAGTATTTTTCTACAATATTCAAACTCCTTGTCAAATCTAATATTTAGCTGTAAAAAAATTAATAACTCTAACTCATGAATGCACCATTGAAGAAAGATTCCTGTACAAGTTCCATTTAAAAGACAGGTAAATTTGAGTTTACTTTAATCTATAAACAGAGTTTAGTTAACGTTAAACGTAACGAACCTGTATAGTATAATTAAACTAACCGCCTTTCACTGTTTTTTGTGTACATGGACTAACTTTTAAAGAAATAGTACAAAAAAATATATTTTAAGAATAATAAAATACGTTCGATTTAAACCAATAAAAGTAGCAACAAGTTTTTCTTTAAGATTAAGCTATATCATTGAAACAGCTTACGACAGCAATATTTTGGAGTCCTGTCGAAATACGTTTGTCAGTACCCTGTCTAGGTAGCGTGATGCTGTCCATAATATCGAACAACCTACTAAAGGAAGACAACCTACCGTTACTTAGTTATTTATTAATCTATTTAAAGGAAGGCAACCTACCGTTACTTTTTACACGTTATTTATTTAGCTATATTTATTAATTTATCAAGTTTCATGTTTTCTATTTTTAAGATTAAAATAAAAATATCTTCTAATATAATATGACAGTTGACAAGTCTTGAAACAAGACTAGTAGTAAACCTATTGACTATTTATCAGTATTCAGGATTGACAGAACTGCATAATTCGACAAAAATAAATAGAAGTACGTAATGAAAGTACGTAAATAATACGCACAATGTATAATCTTTTACAAATGAAATAACTTCCATTACAGTACCGTCATAAAAATGTTATTTTACTGGCTATAATAAAACAACAAACCAGAGCTAGCTAGACAATTGTGACATTAAATTTAATATTTACAGTTACGTTGTCATTAATTTCTATCGTGAACTTGAGCTTTTGAATATCGTGATTAGCACACAACACTTTGAAATGTACAGAAATCGTGACATCACGATCCCGGGTTTTTGAATAACGAGTTTAATCAACACGACATTTTGAAATACGGGTTAAAAATTGAAATTATCACAAGGTCAAGACTAAAGCTTTTGACTAGCGAAGTTAATCAACACATAACGCGACACTTTTACACGGCCGTGAACTGGTTATTTGAAATACATGGCTAAATTCTACAACACTTTGCAACGCTACAAAACGTGACATTTGTAATGTTCACGATCCTGGTCTCTTGAAAAGAAGTTTGACCACGAATGACACTGTAAGACGTATATAAAACTTAACACTCTTACACGGTAATAAATCTGGATTTTTGAATTGCAGGAGTGACGACAACTGGAAATGTAATACTTTTATTACATGCTCTCGAACCTGGTTTTGTAGAAGTTGACTCTAAAGAATTAGGATCAAAGGTTGCCAAAATTATTACACAGCATCGCGCGTTCATTAAAGACTTTCTTGTTTGATAGTATTTGAAACGATTATTTTCACTACAAAATGTAACAAGTGTAACCAGATCATTCCTAGTAGAGTTAGATCTCTTCATTATAGAGCCTAGTGGTTAGGGCGCTCGACTCACAATCTGCAGGTTCGATCCCCGTCACTGAACATACTCGTCCTTTCAGCAGTGGAGGTGTTATAATGTGATAGTCAATTCTAATCGTCATTGGTAAATAGTAGCCCAAGAGTTGGCGGTGGATAGCGTAGACTAGTTGCCTTCCATCTAGTATATCACTGCTAAATTTGGAACGGTTGTCACAGATAACCCTCGTATAGCTTTGCGCAAAATTCAAAACAAACAAACTCTTTAGTATAAAATATATCTAAGTAATTTGAGCTCCCAAATTAGATAATGTTAAAATAAATCGGATAGGTCGACTTTGCGCTGTCGGTAATAGCTTACTCCTGACGTAGTCCATAACAAATTCTACAAGTAGCAACAAGCTTTTCTTCACGATTAAGCTATATCACTGAAACAGTCCACACCTGCCAGTATTCAAAGTGGCCTCTACTGTAATAAATGGATATATGACAACAAAATGATTAATCCTATTGGACGGTACCCTACGACTCACCATCTGTATTTCCATAATTGATTTTACTATCAATTATAGAACCAATAGTACAAGCTTCCAAACTGGTATTCTAACAAACAAATATACAAACCTATTACTTCTTAGCTGTTTTAACAATAAAGCTTTACTTTTTTTATGAAAGTTACTTTATAATATAGTATATACAGTAGTTAAATAAGGCTGGAGGTTTAGTTGATATTTACTTTTACCTTTCATACAAAATGAAAACATTTCTCAATAAAGATTTTATTTAATACCAGCCTTGCAATGAAAATGTAATACAGAATACACAATTCATAAACGGTTAACATGACCTTAAACTAAGATATAATACAGAATACACAATTCATAAACGGTTACTCTGACCTTCAACTAAATAAAATACAGAATACACAATTCATAAACGGTTAATCAGACTTTCAACTAAATAAAATACAGAATACACAATTCATAAACGGTTAACCTGACCTCAAACTAAGATATAATACAGAATACACAATTCATAAACGGTTAATCTGACTTTCAACTAAAATATAATACAGAATACACAATTCATAAGCGGTTAATCTAACCTTCAACTAAAATATAATCCAGAATACACAATTCATAAACGGTTAATCTGACCTTCAACTAAAATATAATACAGAATACACAACTCATAACTGGTTAATCTGACCTTCAACTAAAATAAAATACAGAATATACATTTCATAACCGGTTAATCTGACATTTCAACTAAAATATAATACGAAATACATAACTCATCAACTAATCCGAAACAGAAACCTAAAAGCACAACCTACAACACGCAAAAAAACATCCTCCAAATACATCAAGTTCCGCTACTTGTTTCATGGCTTAATGTCTTCGTTATGAAACTTACATACCATTTTTAACACTAAGTATTAAGAACATTTTTTATTTTATTTTAAATCCCTAACAATGAAAGCGTGAAACATGTAATTTAAATTCTAGTTTTAAATCGCTAAAACTAATTACCAATTCTTTCTTTAAAATCATTATCTCGCAGGATGAGCGTCCGAGTTTCATTCAGTGATTTATGTGCCTAATGATAAATATTTCACACGTGGCAATTGTTAAACGACAAAAACACTAATAACAATCATTATCCACATCTTGCCGTTGTCGTTAAAAACTGTAATAAGCAATATCAACTGACACCGGCATACAGACGGGTCGATGTTTCTAATGTAATTTAAAAGTAAGGAAAATCTAGCGTCAATCATGTGTATAATATTGGATAGATTACATTTGTTAACCGTTAGCTGTTTTATCAATTCACTTATGATTGGCTAAAATGATATCAATTAAAATATTCAAAGGATTTTGAAGCATAAAGACATTATTAAAAACGTTAAATACTTCTAAAGATCATCAATTTTTAAGAAAATTAAATGCTTGGGAACTTGATATACCTTTAAAACGAAACGAATGATAATTACCCAGAACGACTGACGTTATTCGAAAGCAATGTTTTATAAATATATTTATATATAAATTTGATAATAGGTACGTTAAAACATTATCTAAATGAATTATAACCTCATATATAATCAAGGAATTATTCTATTTATTGCTAGTCCGAGCACAAAGCTGTACCACTCTGCCCACCACGGGTATTGAAGCCCGAAATTTAGCGTCATAGGTTTGTAGACTTCCAATGGGTGAGAGGGTGGACGAGTAAACGACTTCCAGAAAGTTTTAAATATTGGAAAGCCTTGAGAAGTACACACCTAATCTGTGACCTAAAACTTCTGCTCGAAATAAATCCAACAGATGGCAGTCACTATATTATTTAACATGAAAATATTAACGCATTAATTTGAAATCTATCATTTAATTGACCAAACAGCCCTACCTGAAGAAAAAACCCAAATAAATCTTGTTTTAACGTGTAGAGAAACCTAAGTCTGAATAAAAATGCTATAATTTTAAGTACTACAATATTGTAATACACTACATTCATAATGGGAGTCTGTGTTCAATATCTGGGTCAACTAAAAGTATACAAAACAAGGCCAGAGGTCATTAAAATGTGAAAACTTTGGAAGTTAGAGATTTGTGAAAATTAATAGTACGTTCACGTGGAAACAATTCTGTCATACATATAATACGTTTTTCTTTAACATATGTCATGCAAAATAATTTGGTCATAAAATAATATATTTACAATATACCTACTCACTTAATATTCCATATCAAAAAAACCACTTGTAGAAGTCTGATAAAAAAGTA
>NW_013669458.1:22675-46591 GCF_000517525.1 Limulus polyphemus
TGATAAAAAAGTATAATTACCTACTCACTTAATATTCCATATATAAAAAAAACACTTGTAGAAGTCTGATAAAAAAGTATAATTACCTATTCACTTAATATTCCATATAAAAAACACTTGTAGAAGACTGATAAAAAAGTATAATTACCTACTCACTTAATATTCCATATAAAAAAAACACTTGTAGAAGTCTGATAAAAAAGTATATTTACCTACTCACTTAATATTCCATATAAAAAACACTTGTAGAAGACTGATAAAAAAGTATAATTACCTACTCACTTAATATTCCATATAAAAAACACTTGTAGAAGTCTGATAAAAAAGTATAATTACTTTTTTGTTTTTATTTCAAATATCTATCCTTATTATTTAATTTAAAGACAACCTTTAACTGTTTCGTCCTTTTAATTTTGCCCCCCAGTTGCACAGCGGTATGTGTGCGGACCTACAACGCTAGAAACCGGGTTTCGATACCTGTGGTGGGCAGAGCACAGAGAGCCCATTGTATAGCTTTGTGAATAACTACAAATAAACTTTTAATTTTGAACTCTTTTGTTGTTGTTTGCTAAAATCTCTCATGCAGTTAGACAATGCCATCATAGGTCAGAAATAACAAAAAATCTGAAGCACAAAAATTAAATGTGCATGTACTCTGCAGCTTCCGTAGAATCGGGATGCAGCAACCTCCCTGGAATGTGCATCACATCAACAATGTAACGTTCTGATAATGTGTATGGCCTTTCATCCTAAAATAGTATATCAAAGTACGCTCAAAATTTTACATATGATCAATTACAAAAATAAATCAATGGAATATCTGCCAAATTTCACGTAGAACTTAAGCTAGAAACTTCCTATAAAATCAAAATCTATTAAAGACAAAAAGACTGATCTGCTAAAAGATAGAAATACACAGATGATAATAAACAAGCCCCATACAATACAACATACCTAGAAAAGCCAACCATTAAACATAAAGTAGCTGTTTATCGACATGAGAAGTAGAAAAATGTTATAAAACAGCAGTTTGAGTTTTGAATAAAAATATTATTACAAAAACTTGCACACATTAAAAAAATGACTTTTGTTAATTTTATTTGAATGTTTAATTACACACTTCAAAGAAGATAGTTCCAATACATATATGTATGTATGACAAATTCAATATTGAAATTTTATATTTAATGATTATTTCAACTTAAATTGAATACTCATAATAACATTTGTAACGAATTTGTTGTTATGTATTTATTTTAATATGAACGTTGTTTAGATTAAGTTTATATTTAAAAACATGCATAGTTTATAGTGTTAGATATGTATTGCGAAACTCTCGCCTATTCTCCAAAGTTGTAGAAGATTCTCGAGATTAGGAATCAACAATATATCTATAGACGGAAACGTTTAACTATAGATCAGTATTGTTATGTAATCTGAATTTTCCAGAAAACCTTCCCAAGCCTGTTAGTAGTTCGCTATAATCAGTGTGCTACAAACTTCGAAAGCTATAACTGTGATTTTTATAACGCTTATCAATCGGAAAACTTAAGATATTGGACCAGAAATATTTATAAATTTCGAACATTACAAATCGTTTAACTTCAGTGGATTCTCATTGGACATTATTATTTTTACGAAAACATAACCTAACTTCAATGGTGGAAAACCTAGCGTGTGTGGCCAAAGACAAAGCTAGCTAGCTTCCCGGCGAATCGTACTTACATCAACTTGTAATTAACTCGCTCATCGTTAACCCTCGATAAGATATCAAGGGAGTTCCAAGCTAAAAAAAAAAAGATTTTATATTGTTTGTAAGTTTGTGAAACTTTTGTTTATAAATCATTACTATTTGTAATAACTGTTATTGTAAATCATATTGTTGTGTGTATATTAAAACGTATTTGTGTTAAAAACGAAAACGGTGTGTATCAATCTTGTTGGCAAAAATCCTAAATTGACTAATATATCGGCATATATGTAAATACTAAATCCAAAGTACAATTTAAGTACTAAATTTAAATTATCGGTTAACTCAATTTCAGTCCATTTGAAATTCTAATACGTAACGCATTGTACCATAAGTTGTACAATAAAACAGTTTAAAGTTGGTGAAAACTTTATGAAATAGGCAGTGCAAAGTTTCATAAGCACATGTACCCCAAATTTTGCTTTTACCCATATTCTGCTGTTATATTTTACACTTTACTTAATCTTTTATGGTGGAGTACTCTCCAGTATCACACTATAACACATAGGTTTACCTTTTCCAAACAATCCACCTTGAATTACAAGCAGTCTTTACACATTGGTGGAAAAACTGTAATTTTCTAACAGTTTTAGATCTTCATTAAATAATACCATCTCTAATTACCACGTACTTGTTGACCGAGTCATCAAACCATTCTGAATTTTAATACACTTATAGCGTAACTCATAAAAAAAAAGAACATTCTGAATTTTAATACACTTATAATGTAACTCATAAAAAACATCAAATAAAAACATTTCAAAAATAATAAACAGGGTAGATATAGAAGTATCGCTAACTTAACGAATGAGTATTTTATCTATCAGATAGTACCAGGAGAATGAAATTTTAAATTTATAATTCTTTAGTTATTCATTAGCCCTTCGGCTCTTCTTGAAGTTTTTAAACCGGTATAACTTACAGAAGAAAAACATTAAATATTGATATATTATTTTTTATAATCTATTAACAATTCAACAGTTTTTAAAACTATTTACGCAGCTGACTCATTCACAAAAAACTTAAATACATCGACATAAATATTATTGATTTTGGTGTCTTTTTTGTGTGGGTGTGTGTGTGATAGATTAAGGAACTCCAAACAATAAAGTAGCATGTATAAGGTTTAAAATTTGTACTGCCATACCTTAATTTTTGAACTCAAATGCTTCAAGCAACGAAGAAGGAACAATAAAAAAAAAATCAGGTCGGATGTTGTCTTAACGAGCACGTGAGCACATCGTAACATCCACAATTATGACCCTGACAAACCTGTGGCTAAACATTTCAATAATAATGATCATAACTTCAGAAGGACAAAGGATGAATATGAACTCATCTATCGGCTTTGCACCATTCAGCCGACAGGAATAATGAAATATTTTCTTTTCTATAACTCTGCCTATATTGGTGTGTGTGTGTGCACGCGCGTATACACATATGCGAGCTCATAAAGATGTTTATGCACGAGCTCATTTTTATCTTTCCCTTTCACACACACATATTCTTCACCTTTATTTAATTAATAATTTGTGTATTTTATTTTTAGACTTCAGAGCAATTGTTATGTTTCGAACTTTAGAAACGTGACTTTGTTGCTCTGCTAGAATGCAAAATACCGAACTTACTTGTAAATATTATTGACATTTTTTCAAAGACGTTAAAATATAATTCGAACTTATTTTTGATTCTTATTCCTATTTGGACTCTTATTTAGATTTATAATGATATATATGTGTATATTATCCTACTGTAAAAAAAATTGTTTTGCCAGTGTTTCACGTGTATGCTATATTAAATCATGTTAACTTCGAACGTTTCATAATCCTCATGATACCAAACATTCTATTCCATTACAGCTTAAAAGCACTAGAGGAAGGGCGTTCCAGCCCCAAACGTTGTGAATATTAAAACATCTATTTCGCATTATGTTTTCTATTTCATCGTACCACAGCATTTTTAGCTGATTTTTCTTCTTGCATAATGAGGGGGTTTGCCTAGTGATATGGGGGTCTCTGGTTCGATTCCAAACCTTCTTCTCCAGTTTTTTTTTCTTTTTCAGAAATTAATAACCGTATTATTTTATATTGTATAAGTAAGCGTAGATCTTGGGTGATATGAACCCCTCCAATTTTTTAAGTACTTAATGTCCTTACACTATCATATTGTACCGAGGAAAAACAACATTAAATGTTAGTGCTTTTATTTGATTGGGCTACTAATTACCATAAAAAATAATTTTTGAGGTTTTCTGAAATCAACGTAATTGGAGTTTACAGTAATCCAGTTACGGCCGCACTCAATAGCTGATTGATTCTAAGCTAATAGAACAATATGAATACATATTTACGGAATGTTTGACTCATTTTAAGTTCACCATATAGTAGCATAAATTACTTTAGGTGTGTAAATAATATTATGGCATTGTTCATAATTTATTATTCGATATCATACATTGGAACAACTACTTAATGATTTACAGATTTATTTTCCTTTAACCAAAGGTAAAATTGAAAATGAAATCTGTGAGGTACAGGCCTAATAAATTCTTTGATTTGTCACTCCCTCTGCCGTGGACTGCACTTTCGCCAATTTAAGGATCTTCAGAGCTTGGGTTAACAAATACAGTTACACCTCTTATAATGGTTATGTGAAAGTAATATTTATGGAGTGGTTGAGTCTTTTTTTAACTCACCATGAGCTTTGAATAGGTGAGACTGCAGAGAGAGTGGCGAATCATAGGTATTAGGTCTCTAAGTCACAGATTCTACTTTCAATTTTACCGTTGGTGAAAATAAAATAAACCTGTAATATAATAGAACGCAAATTCAACGTTGCTACAATAAATTTTCGTGCCTAGCTTTTTTCCAGACACTCAAACTATGTGTCTAGACATTAGGTTTATTTTCATCAAAGTTAATATTGTTTAGACACCTGCAGGTCTTATAACATAGACATATTACAGAACCCATCTATGTAATTAAAAGAACTACCTGTGTCAGTCAGTCCGTGCGTATATGTGTGCCAGCTCATATGGAAACCCAATGTTCCTATTGGATAATTGTACAGTGCTACTTTTACGTTTATACGAGTGCAAAAGTGAAAAATGTTTAACGCGCGTTGTTCTACAGGAATGTCAATCTACAACGTTTAAAACATTAACTTTAAAGCAAACTACGTCACTAAAATAAACAAACACGCAAGGAAACACAATAAGTTAATTCTTTACCTTTCCGTGGCTGTTAAGTAACGCAATAACATTACATCTCAATACATATTCCAACAGGAGCCTAAAAAATCGATAATTAGGCCTAAAGCTTAAATACACTTCGTACACGAAGCACGAGTTTACCGCTATATAATATACGGCAATTTAATAATCACTGCCACAACTCCATACATTTTGAATGATCTACAGCTAATACATTATACAAATTAGATGTTTGAGATGATATACAAATGCTATTTAGACATATATGCACACAAGAAATCCACAAAAACCACATGACAACAGTTGATTTTTACACTTCTTGATGCCATAATTTTATAACTATTATACCTTTACAACTATTTCAATACAGGCGCCTAAAAATCGACAATTAGGCCTAATGTTTAAATACGCTTCGTACGCAAAGAACGACCGATAGGGGAATAAAATATTACACCATTTCCGTTACTGGTGGTAGTGGACCCATGCTTTATTAATGCTTTAAGATAGAGTAAAAAAAAAAAGCGTTGATACCATAATGGGAAGGGAAAGAAGTGAAATATCACCCCACAAAGAAAGTTGATCTTTATTTTTGATACCATAAATTTAAAAATACACTATTTATAACCTTGCTTTATCAAAAGCTTAATAAAAAAAATTCTCAAGATCTTAGTTAAATATGGCGATTATCCAAAAAGACAATATGTTTATACAAATAATGTTGTATACCGAGTTATATTTTTCGTTTAGAATCATTCCATATTTTTACACATCATTATTTTACATCTAAATACAAGAACTCTACATTCTACTGAGTGGGTTTGTTTCATTCATGTCCAACTACACAATACAACAGCAGCATTATTTAAACGATTTATCTATTTAAAACATATACCTTTCTCATATTTATAATATTCCACTTAATAATGATGCATATGTGAAAAACATATTTGGGCTCTGGCTCAAGTGGCACAGAACACCCTTTGCATGCGGGAGGTCGAGGATTCAACACAGTCTATATCCATTTATTTTTTTGCTAAACAATATTTTAGTAGTCAATTGTAGTACATATATCGTACGCAAAATACGAGTTTATCCATTTGTACTAGCCGGATCAGCATTTAGGTCGCAACCTCGGAGAATCAGGTGCAATTTAAACCTCTTCCTCCCTCCTGTACTGTATTTTAGACTGACAAATGCTAGTGTTTGTTTGTTTGTTTGTTTTTGAATTTCGCGCAAAGCTACACGAGGGCTATCTGCGCTAGCCGTCCCTAACTTAGCAGTGTAAGACTAGAGGGAAGGCAGCTAGTCATCACCACCCACCGCCAACTCTTGGGCTACTCTTTTACCAACGAATAGTGGGATTGACCGTCACATTATAACGCCCCCACGGCTGAAAGGGCGAGCATGTTTGGTGTGACAGGGATTCGAACCCGCGACCCTCAGATTGAGAGTCGAGTGCCTTAGCCACCTGGCCATGCCGGGCCACAAATGCTAGTGAAAAATTCAAGAAAACAGGACTAAAAACGCATGATTTTAAACACTGTTTCTACTTTCCTTATCAGGGCCATGTCCATGAATGTAATACCATACCGTTTAGTGCTTCATTACCACTTTGCTTCATTTGGTATTACACTTCTCAGACAGTTCACTGGTAATTTATCACTTTTTACAAGATTAACATATTAAGTGCGCATTTCACATAAAATATATATATATATATAACTCAAAATCTCTATGTTTGTTTGCTTGCTTGTTTTCCCACCGTATTCACTGCGCAGGTCACACTTCCCTCACGTGAAGGTGCGCAAAACGACAATTTTTCGTTGATATACGCGCCTATCGTCTACTAGCCGAACCGTTAATTTTATTGTTAACATATACATTACACGAATAAATTCTACACAGACTTGACATTTTTTGGTAAGTTTAATTTAGAATATAGCATTATAGGCCTATTTAGTTATAGACCATTAACTATACACCTACTAATACATCATCTATTTAACCTCACACACACAAAATTATGCAGAATTAGAATGTGGTGTGTGAAAAAGCAAACAGTAGGCCTAGCCTTTAATATAAAATTATGCCGCCTGTCATAAAATAGACTACGTGAAAAAGTAAGGGTTATATTATAATACTTGTTGTGTAAAATGAGATTAAAGTCAAGTCAGCAAATGTATTTTATTCTACTTTTTTTTCTCCAAGTGGTTCCATGCCTAGAAGTGGATTTTTTTTTATTTTGATACACTTTAAGGACAATATTGCATTTTGTTTGTAGTATATTTCATACATCAATGTCATAATGTTGGTGTACTTTGGTGACAGATTTTCTTGTAGGCAGATTTTGTTAAACAAGACCGATGTTTAACAAAATCTGCCTACAATGTCATAATGTGAATATCGTATCACATTCATTAAAATATATTAAATTTACATTAAAGCAAATTGAGCATAATATTATATAGGTATTTACGTTTGAAACTTTAATATTTGAGGAAAGATGACCTGGGATGGGGAACAGAGCTAAGCTTATCCTGTTTGCCAGAACAGTACTCATACGTGTATAAGATAATCCAAATATTCTCCATAAGGGCCTATTTATCCTTACCAGTGAAGGGAAAGCAAAATGACATTGTTCATATGGAAGCCTCGATTTAAAACAAGTTCGTATTTTATTTTCAAAAATCCAACCTAAGGTTGTTTTTTCATAAATTCACAAAATATTTTTAACCTATCGCAATATGAAACAGAGAAAGTAGGGTTGTTGTGTTTTCGCAAACCCGGGCAACGCTGCTGGTACCCTATAAATAAACATTCAATACGACAATATCAGGACTTACTGCAAATGGGTGATTATTTGGTTTTAAACAAGTAAAGAATTCATAACTGTTCTATTTATATGTCGGATTATTAGCGTAAAGTGTTTCTTTTCTATTTTGAACAATAAAGTGATGTCATCTGTTTATTTTTGTGTATTCTGGTATTCCTGGCTAAGGTGTTTTTGGCTGCTTTTAGGATAGAGTTAACTGAAGATGCTGATTGCTGGTTATTTGTTAGATTTACGTTTTATTTGGATGTTGTTCTGTAGTTGTATTCTTATTACTTCCGCCTCCGGAGGTGAATGGAGGTTGTTTTCATTCCTTTGTGTGTGTTTGTCAGCAAGGTTTCTCGAAAACAGCTAAATAAAATTGGAAGTTAGTATTCATTTAGACCATAACCAAACTTAGAAGTGATAAGTTTTTGGAGGGTCAAGGTCACGAAAATCCAAAACACTCCTATTTGTTCAAATGGGGATCGATTGTTTACACTATTTTTGCTCTATAACTTAGTCAAAAATGATTGGATTTTGATGAAACTTGGTGGATATATGTAGAATATTATTCTCATTTTCTTCCTAAAAATGTTTCGTGTCCGTAGATAACGACGGACACTTTTTCGTATTTTTTGAGAGCCGAATATGATCAACGCTACCTGTCGGAGGTATGCGCTCTACTGAGTGCCATCTAATTCTGTTTAATTTGCTTATTTGGTGACTGCACAGCTTCTGCATAGGTATACGTTTGTGTTTGTGGGGTCCGAGTGGTTGAAGTTGTTGGTTTTGATATTGGTGTGGGCAATTATGGTGTTTCCGTTGTTGTCTTTTGTGTTTGGTTTATTTTATTAATTTGTGTGGGTTTGACATATGTTATATATTTGTTGTTTGATGTCCTTGTATTTGGGACAATCTTTGTAATTTGCTGTGTGTCTTTGTTTACAATTACAGCATATAGGGTTTTCGTTTTCTTTTTTACATTCTGAGATATGATGGTCTTCACATCTCACACAACGTGGGAGAGATTTACAAGTAGTCGTGACGTGTCCGTAACGTTGGCAATTGTAGCATTGCGTTACGATACTGCGTTTCTACTTCCTTCACACTAAATCTCTGATACCAGAGAACAATACCATTTAATATCACGGTCTGGACATTCTGGGTTTCTTGTGTATATATACTTTAACTAGGTTTATTTGTGTTCTGGAAGATATTATTCTTTCAACTATTGTGAAATAATTAACCTGTTTTCGGAGTTCATCTTGAATTTGGGCTATTTTGGTGTAATGTATACCCTTCATAACAAAGGCTTTCTTATTAAGTTTAGTTCCGGGTACGTGAGGTGTAATGTTATCAGGCTTGAAGGCATCACTAAGCTATACTTTAAGGAGGTGTATATTCCCGAGATTTTCATTGCTTAGAAGTTCGAATTCTCGTGGGAAAGACATTTCTCGTATTGTTGATGTCTAAAATAAGTGAAAATGCAGGTGGTATGACAGTGTAAGTGACGAATGTTTTTAATAAAGATCTTGAAAACGGTATCCTGTTTACCAATGCTATATATATATTCTAAATACGATTATAAATAATTATAACTATTTAATTTTAAGTAAAAAAATTGAAATATTTGTATCAATTGCATTTTTTTTTCCACTTCAATCACATTACTAGAAATAAAGATACAAACTTTAAAATCGCTAGATTATAACCAGACTGAGCTAATCATTTATAGAATATTTCTACGCTATTTTAACTTATTTAGGTTACTTTAGGAGGACTGTATGGTCAACACTGATTAATCCAATATACTATATAATTACAGTAAAGTCTCTTCTTTCATGTACAAAATACTGACATTACAGCAAACTTTTAAAAAGTTAACTGGTATCACACCATTCTAAAAGCGACATATTATTGTAACTAGTTTGAAAAAGGTTATGTAAGTCTTGATCAGACTTCAACTTTAGCCCCTAAAGATGATGGCATAAGAACATGTAGATGTAGAGCCTTTGTAGGGCTGGTCCCTATTTTTAATAAATTATTTATTGTGCATTTATTTTTAAAGTTGTACCCCTTTTAATTATATATATATTGCACAAGGCCGTTTTAATTTATTTAAGGTAAACCTTATTGTTAGGTGTTAATAATATATTATCCGAATAGATATTCTAGTTTTATTCTTATTCATTCCCTAATGGTTTGTGTGATAAAAGTTACATCTATCAAAAGTTTTATTTTACAAAATAAACTGTTGATATTATAATTTTGTGCTGACTTTAGATTTAGGCTAAGAATATAAAAAACACAAGATTTTTACTTTGGGTGAGTACTCGTTTGCCGAATATACAAAATGAGTTATTATTCATTTGTTACAAAGCGTTTGAGTGACATTGTAGTAAAAGTAGGACTCCAACACTATCGTAAACTACGGGTTCTAGATTAATTTTATTGTGTTGTAACAATATTCTTTCGCTGGGGAATTATTTTGAATTTATCTGATGAAAATAATTCAAGGTCAAGTCCACTAAAATATAACAATTTAGTTATTTCCTTCTTAACATTTCTACAGGCTTGAACACTTGTACACTGCTCTAACTTCTTGCAGGCCAATTTTTAGAGTCTCGCTAATTACACCACACTAACGTAAAGAATAAACTTACTTGTACTATTTCACGGCAGGAATGAAACTGATTTGCTTTATAGACAAGATACAACTCTCTTCCCTAACTATCTCCTCAACTATCTTCTTTTATGCTTCACTGAGCCCCATGTACATAATATACTCTTAAATGTACTAGAAAACCTGACATCAGATCTTTAGAACTTTCTAGTCCTAGCCTAGCATTATCATTTTGGCATACAGCTTCCTCTATCTAACAAACAAATTACAAATTATAAACCAATAGCTTATAACATCGCCTCCTTCCAGGATTGTGAAGTCCCTTGAACAATACTAATACAAAAATAAAACACTAAACTAAACTGTCTACTCAAGTCTTTTTGGTGGTTTTCTCTTCCTAGGCCCATGTTATACTTATGGGATGGCGATGGCGTCTTGTCACTAGTTATCCTAGGAGTTCACCCTAGGTATATAATTAAGTGAATCCACTGGCAGCTTCATCTTTGGTGATCTTCTGGAAGTAGTCTCATCAGGAACTTTGGATTCATCTGCAGGTTGAGGTTTTACTGAGAAGTTATCTGGAGTTAGCCAGGTGGCCATTTTCTCACTGACCTACTTCCAAAGATTATCGCTGTAGATGAGCTTCAGCTTGAATCACCTATCCTATTGGATTCTCTAAAGCACATAATTGATTCTTTTCAACACAGCATATAGCCCCTCCCAGCACCTCTACTTAAATTTGGAGCTCATCTCTTTCTATGGTGGGGATTGTACAACCATACCATATCACCTCAACATAATCCAATCTTATCAGCATTAACATCACATCAAAGTTTCCTTTTATCACCAGCTGATTTAAGTCTTTGCTGTGCAAGGTCATGTATGACATCGATGGTGTTCGTCAATTATGATCCCGCATTTTCTGATGCTCAGTCACATACATGGATAATTGATTTAACAGTGTAATTGTATCTCTCTATTGCCTGTTATTGTCCTGATCTTTTTAATCCCAAGGATCTGACGTATTTCCACAGTCAAGTCTGATTCAAAGTCCTATGACTGATGGAAGTGGAGTTACATAGGCACACCAAATCTTGAGAGAAATCCATTGACAGCTTTCCTTACTAAACTTTCTGCTTCCTGATTAGGAATGGCATATGCCTGTAGCCATTATGTGAAGTAGTCCACCCTAGTCATGATATATCTATTCCCATTGTTACTCTGTGGTAAGAGACCAAACAACTAACAGCAACTCTATCAATTGGTGCTCAAACACAATACTGTTGAAACTGCTTATTCTCTTTCTTTTGTGGATCTTTCTGCTCACAGCAGAGTTCACATGTTTTACACCAATTCTCCACATACCCCAGGCACCAACCCAGTAAAAGCATTGTCTTACTCACTCCAGTGTCTTCTTAACACTGAAGTATCTGGCCATTGGTAGACTGTTAAGTGCTTTAGAATGTTAAGATTGGGGAAGTATCAACTGCAGTCATTGCTTCTGTCTACTGATATCTTCCCATTTCTGATATAATAAATCCTCTTGCAAGCATAGGGAATCCCACTGTGCTCAATACATCTTTGTTGTTGGGCTACATGGAGCAACTGCTTGTCTGAAAGTCTTTCTGCACTATTCTTGAGCCAATGAATAATTGGTCTCAAACTGATTTCGTTTGTCTGAGGAGCTTCTAGTTGGGTGTTGGACCACATCAATTCTTTATTATTACTTGTGGATGGCACATCTTGGACCACACCTTGCTTTATTTTAAGTTTGCAGTCTTTTCTATTCTGCACTTCCCTCTCACATTGTTTACCATATGGTTTTCAGGATAATGCATTAGCATTTCCATGGTTTCATGTATGATGTTAAAGTTGTACAACTGAAGTTCCTGGAGTCATCTTGCTATTCTGAATTCTGGATTATGAAAATTCACCAGCCATGTCAATGCTGCATGACTGTCAGTCTTATAGGGGCCAGTTTCTATACAGTAGGTGCCTGAGACTTGTTAGCAATAAATTTCAACAATAAACATACAGCATACAATCCACTTGTCAAACATATATACAATAATTCGTTACACTATTGGTTATCACATATGTATCCAGAGCTTTAAATAATTGTCTCTTTCTCATCAAAGTCTACACAAGCAAGTTCAATTACTTTTGAACACCTTTTGACAAGAGAAATTATTCTCCTCTACTCTGTTATTACAAATACAAGGCTATGATACTCACTTTAAAAATCGCCTGTTACAACTAAACTCACATGCAGTCTAACTTCAGTTTTACTTTCACTAACTTACTTACTCTAACTTGGTCACCTATATATAAATTGCCTGACTGAGACCTAGAACTTTCTAAAAAATGCGAGACGTTATGATGTAACAATACTCACTTAAAGCAACGAGAAAAATTCAGAAGCTTTGAGTAACATGATGTCAATTCACAATAATTGAACTACATAAAAATGACTTAAACAGTTACATAAGCAAACTTCTATAACAATCGCTTCTAAAAATAACTTACTCAATGCTCACACAATATAAACTAAATAATACTTTCATATTAAAGTTAAAATGAACATTCTTGTATATCTAACAATGATTTGTCTGGAGTATAAACTTTTATCCATGTAGATAATAATGTAAGTAGCTGAGAGCTCAATAATACCTAGTAGCCCCTTTGAAGTTGTGCAATACCTCCTTTTGGCAGCATTCACTGCCTTATTATATTACGTAATCACATGTTGTTTTCTGTGTTGTACATGTGACAAAACTGTTCCCACTGTAAAAACACTGGCATCTGTATCTAAAATGTGTAGATATTCTAGAGTTAGGTATTCCAATACAGGAGTATTGGTCAATTCCTTTTTCAGTTCGTTGAATGCTTTTTCACAATCAGCAGTTGAGCAGAAATTAATTATGTAAAGGATAAGCTATATCAGTGAAAGATTTCACAATATGATAGTAAGTACACAGTCTAAAGATCCTCTTACCTCCCACAGTTGGCCAATTCTGGACAGAGTAAATCTTCAGTGGACCTGTAGACACTTCTTCCCTGTTGACTGTGTGTTCAAGAAAACTCTTCCGTTGATGATATAATTTGCCCCACACTTCTTGGGATTCAGCTTAAAGTTCTCTTTCTTTCCTTAACTGATCCACAGCCTTCCATAACCCTTTATAAGCATTATCAAAGGCCTTCCCAGATTTGATTATGTCATCCATGGAGATGAGTATGACGTACCAAGGTAGTTCAAAGCACGCTATCTTAATTCTTGGAATGTTGCATGAACATTACATACTTTAAATGGCAACACAACAAATTGCAACAATCCATTTAATATGGTAAAAGTATTCTTTCCTCTCTACTTGTTTTGTCAACTTGCACTTGTCAAAATACAATCTTAAGATCCAATGTTGGAAACCATTTTGATCCAGATGGAGTATCCTAAGCAGAACCAAAAATTAGCAACAGATAGGCATCTTTTATTGTAACTTTATTCACCTCCCAGTATTCCACACAGAACCTTGTATATCCACCCTTCTTCACAAGTACAATAGGTGATGTCCATGACTTCTATCTCTTTGAAAGTTTAAGCATGTTTTGCAAGTGGAGGTTAACCAGCTAACTGACGTACTGGGGGCTACACCCTAGTGCCAATGTGAGATATCTTACTTGTTATGCTTAATTCATGAGGTCCAATGAGAAGGTGTCTTAATATTCTGTAAGCAAGTAGTGTAACCACCAACACTGATGAATTTTAAGACCTCCACAGCTATTGTCATAAAAATCTATTGTAACTTTATTTAAGCATGTTTTGCAAGTGGAGGTTAACCAGCTAACTGACGTACTGGGGGATACACCCTAGTGCCAATATTGTGAGATATCTTACTTGTTATGCTTAATTCATGAGGTCCAATGAGAAGGTGTCTTAATATTCTGTAAGCAAGTTGTGTAACCACCAACACTGATGAATTTTAAGACCTCCACAGCTATTGTCATAAAAATCTATTGTAACTTTATTCACCTCCCAGTATTCCACACAGAACCTTGTATATCCACCCTTCTTCACAAGTACAATAGGTGAATTTTAAGACTTTCACAGCTATTGTCATAAAAATCTTGTCAGGTGGTAAGCTGTCGTTATCAGACTTCCTACATCATTCCTCAAAAGTTACTTCTGCTGATGTCCTTTGATGTGGAAGTACTACTTGTACAGCCTCAAATTTTGCAATGACCAATCCTAATTTGACTACTTTTATAGTCTGTTGTGTTCATGGCTTTTATGATCCACGAGCATTCTAACAACCATTAATCCATCAAGGACATGCTGGAATGTTTGTTTCTATTATAGCCCAGTCACTAGATGCAAATTTATTTTTGACAAGTCTTGGTATGAGTATTTCACTTCTTAATGGTACAATGTCAGCTCTCCTTGTTATCACAGGAAGTTCAAACACTGATATAGTTATTGTTATGTTGTTATCTATGTCTCCACATGAAGTCAGTTCTCAATATGTACCCTTCCTCTCTGCCAATTATCCACACATCATAGAGAAGTTTTCTTTAGTAAGAATAACTTCTAATTTTCCTTCTGCTGGGCCTTAAGTCTATTGAAGTTTGCATCACTCCCCTTTTTTCATATTTGGAGGCAGTTTCTCACCTTTCATTACCAAATTGGGTCAAACTATTGTAGCTGTAGAGACAGTGTTGATCAAGATACTGCAAGGTTCACCATCAATAAACCCGTGGAATTGTTTCTTTAAACAATGATATTCTTATTTCAGGAAGATGGGGTATTATCAGCTAAACTTTGCCCCATAGGTCCAATAACTTCTGCATTAATGTAATGAAAAAAAACGTACTTCTTCATGCCTGACAAAAGAGACTGACTGACTTACTGTACTGTCTAGTGACAACTATTTATCTCTTCTTAACTATCTTCTAAAATATCTTCCTTTTATACTTCTGTTTGTTTGTTAGTAATTATGCACAAAGCTACACAATGGGCTTTCTGTGCTGTGCCCACCATGGGTATCAAAACCCAGTTTCTAGCATTGTAAGTCCACAGACATACTAGGAGACCTTTTATACTTCACTGAATCCTGTATATATATCTACCCTCGAATGTATTAGAAAACCTGAGGTCAAATCTTTTGGAGCCTTCCTGCCCTAATTAAAAGTCATCATTACAATGCACAGCGCCATCTAGCTGACAAACAAATTACAACATAAAACACAGCTTATAATAAGCATATTAAACTTTTAATTGCTTTAAAAAACGTTGTTAAACGTTAGGATATAATTTAAATTACTGAAAAAGTGTTATTACTATCTTGCACAAATAACGTTTTATATATATAAAATGCTCCATATTTCTCTATATTCTATAAATACATAAAAACAACAAAGTAACATGAAAAATAATTGCACATGTGGTATGATAATTGTCTGATTTTATTAGACAGTGAACATTAATCCCATTATTACCCAAATGATATGCTAGTGCTACTAGTACACGTTTGCGTAATTCTTTGTCTGCGACCCCATCATCTCCACTAGATCCAACAAGATGCATATATATTGACATGGCTTAACATTGTACTCTCACTTCCCCTGTTACTAAGCTCTTCAAAACACAGTCTTCACTTTAATTTTTATACTCCATTCATATCAAAAGACGACACTGCTATAGCCTGGTTAGTTTCACATCAATTTTTATCTCTATTCAGTGAGAGGTCATGCTGGCGATGTGTCAAAAACTTAGTTCCAATTAAAGGCAATTAAACTAACATTAACTGCTATATTTGTAAAATCAAAAACTGTTTTTTGATGTTTTTGTTTTGGTAACATATACATAGACACACACACACACACATATATATATACCAGCCAAATGTCTGTCTGTCATGCTCTGTATTTCTCGAATGACTAATCACAGAGAAAAAAGCAATATATCAAAATGCTTATTTTTAAGAATACATTAAGGGAAAATTTTTCATTTTTTGCAATTCCTAAAATCTCATAGATGTCAACATTGATCCACCAGTCTTTGTATGTGCTGAATGGTTAATCTTAAAAAAAAAGCTTATTAAAACCAAAAATGTTTATTTCTGTGAGGGAATTTCACGAACAAAAAATGGATTTCTTCTGTCAACTGTTTTAAAGAAATATTTCCAGAGAGGAGCAGGAATGAAAAAAACGTATAAAGAGAGAAATGTGTTTGAATATATATCTGTTGTTGTTTTTTCCATATTGATATTATATACATTCATGATCTACTTTATCAAATCAAATAAAACTGATCTGAATTGAATATCTCCTCTTTGGTATTTTTTATAGAAATAACAACTGTCAAAAAGCACTTACTTCCATGAAGATCTTTCCCTGCACTTAGTAAAATGATAAGGAATCCAGCAGAAAAAAATCCTAACAACTACTTAGTGAAGCTGAATGCTCTAATTTTCTGGATGCATTAATTGCATCGAAAACCAAAGATTTCTGCCAACAATGCATTATATTCAATCTTCAATGAACTTTTCATTATCGAAATAACAAATGGAAAAGAAGGTTGTAAACAGCCCACTAAATAATCATATTGCATATACCCTCTGATCCAAGGGATTTGGTTAACTGCACATTTCATATTTATTCATCACGATTTTTAGGAAAATTACCGTTGAATTGCTTCAATGAGCATTTGTTAGTTTACAATCATAATTTTGTGTATTTTCTTGTCTAACGCAGTCTTACATTCAGTTTAGAACTATTTATTTGTACGATTCATAGTAATACTAATAATTATAGCAATATAGGGAATTTATTCAAAACTGAGTGGCAGCATGACATATTTTCACAATGCAAAATTAAGGAGAAACGTAAGTCTCACTATCTGCTAGTAATGCCACGTGACATAAGTAGGATGTAACTAGGGTTACCAACACTTGAAAAATTTTAAGGAGCCTTCCATAAAGGATGTCACACGACTTAGGCCACTTTTTGACACCCCCCCTTGTCACACTTGGTCACATGGACGGGCCCCTAACTGAAGTAAATGAACATTTCAAAAACAGTTGGTAGTAAAACATAAACACATTTTATCTCTTAAGTAAGACTGTCCTACCAAAAGTAGGGCAGTTAGCAACCCTAGAAACACACGTAGCCAGCAGTTGTGACATTCACATTTTCAAGGTTTAATAGATTAAGCAAAATTCAAAACATTTGATACTAGGCTAACTCTTAACATTTAAACTCTAAATTAGTAACACGTCTATCGTAAACATCTAAATAAATACGGAATTGTGTGGAATAATAAGTCTGGAAAATGATATAAGAGACCAAACAAATCTTGAAAATAAAATTTTACACATATAGGCCTAATATATTCTTAAATTCGATAAACCCTTTGCTCTGACCTGCTGTTTCGACTATTCAAGGCTCATAAGCACAACTTGGGTCAGAAAATGGAAGAAATACAGTAAGGCCTCTTATAATGATGGTGTGTATATAATATTTATGAAGTTTTAAGTCCTTTTTTTTTCAACTCACCATCTAGTAACCTAAAGAAGTCTGTCATATCATCAAACACTTGGTACACTATGTAATACCAAATAATAAACTTGGCGCAAACAGGACCAAGAAAGTGTGCCTAGATTTCGAAGACCACCTCATTTTCTTTGTCCACTACACAGTGTCACCTTGTAACTTCTGATTCCTGACAGCATTGTTCAGTGATCAAATTCAGTAAACATCATAGTTCGGCCAGCAAAAGATATTCCAGTTATAACTAATTTAACCACAGTGCAAAATACAGACTGAAGTTTCTTTACAGGTAGATGCCATCTAACAAATGAATAAAGGGTTAAGGCAGCTAGAATAAGATAATGTTAAACACCTTGAACCATTTTTTGCCATCATGACAGTATGCAACTAGTAAATAATGAGAATATATATATATATATATATATTATACCACTACAAGTGATAGGAGAACACTGTATGCCTACATACCACACACTTCCCATCTTTCTTTCTCAGCCTGTCCTCAGGCTAACAATTAAAATGACATTAAATCAGCTTTAAATTCATGACATAATCTAGAAGTGTGTTAAGTTTCCTTATTTCTCAAACCCTGGTATAGGAGACATCACAAAAGCCCTGTAATCTGCATAGTTACAGTTACTACAAACTTTTCCATTACACACAAAAGAAGGAAAGCCAAAGCCTCCCCCTCTCATACAGACCTTGGTGAACACCAGAAGAAGTTACTGTCAATTTTTACAACTCTTCATGAAGGCTATGTACTGGGATTCTACTACCCCAATGGGTAGTTGCACAAAAAACTGTGGTTGCAGGGTGATGAGCAGCCAGTGGTGACTCATGCCACAGCCCTACTCAACCCCAATTTCCTCAGTCTTCTATCAATTCCACAGAGATTCTTTTCATCTCCCTTGTTGCCTCAAGCCATGGGTCATGGTATTTGCTTGTGTGTACCCATCACCTCAGCTGTTGGGAAGTCAACTCTCTGGCAGAAATCATCCACCAGCAATACATTTAGCCTCTTTTGTCCATTTGTCACTAGTGGTTTAGAACAAAGCCAGTGTTTTTACACTAATTTACAATGGACTGAGCAATTGCTATAGACCTCCTCATGCAATCTCAAACTCACCAGGCACACTACCGTTCTGGTGGACTCCAGCCACCTGTGCTTCCCTATCTCTGAGATTGATCATTATGAGTATAGCCTGCTTATGTAGTCCAGATGCATGCAAATCATTAAGTCAGAGGTTGAAGGCTGACTACCATCATATAGTTTCCACAGCATTGGTAAAGTTCCACATCCAGAAGGTGAATCCTCCTACACTCGATGTCTCTCTTGCTCAACCATCTCTCTCCAGAAATGGACTCATTCTCATTTTGATGTTCAGAAAAAGTTATTCTCCTCATGGAAACTTTGCTTTAAACTCTTTCTGGTAAAAAGGGTAGAGTTGGGGCATGTATGAGTAATACCCAGGGGCATGTTAAGGCCAGGGCACTTATGGTACATGCCCTGGGCCCCATGCTTTAAGGAGCCCCACACTCTAGAGAAGAGACTGCTTATCTTATAAAATTAGATCCGATTTTGTGTCATTAGATATAGGTTTTTGGAAAGTGGAAACACATCAAGAAAAAAACTAAAAATGGTTGGAAAATAACATTATTATTGCACATATATTTTTACATATAGGCAATAGCTGATCCTGCTGATGAATCGCTGTTTTTACATTTTACGTTGATTTCCTCCAGATTTGTTTATTTTCCTTACTAGATTATCCTTTCAAGTTTGAACACTATTTCTTACATATAACCTACAGTATTACAGCCTTTTGTATATTTACATTGGTGCAGAATTTTTCTAACAAGTTAACTGCCATTTGGCAACTCTGGGACTTACCCATAGCACCAAAGAGATGCCGAATGCTTCCAGCATTCAGCTTTTTATTTGTTATTGTGAGGGGAAGGTATGCCATATGTATAGTGTTTTTGTATGTGTGTGTGTGTGTGTGTTTTCTACTGAATGACAACATAAAAAGCTTGATATATATGGTACATCTACATACGCTTTGTGCACTTATGAGAGGATTGCATAATTTTATGTATAGAATGGTTAGAGTTTAGGGAGTTTTTATGTTTAGTATATAAAATTACTGACCTGGAATAGCCCTGAACTATGGTATTTTCATAAAATGTGGTCATATATCCTAGTAAACTGCATGGTTTAAATTTTAAAACATTGGGTTAATTCAGAATAGCTCTGCTTTGTTAACACCACTAGCATACACTTGCATAAAATTGCACTACAGGATTGACATAAATTCACTTCATATATATATTATATCACTATCATATTCTTTGTTTTTGCAACTATGAAAGGCATTTCTATATTCTTTGTGATCTTGATGATACCAAATATCTTAGTAAACAATTTGAGGATCCTTGGTTTTATATCATAATGTACCAATACGATGCAAGTGTAGATGTATGTCAGTGTGTATGTATATAACAGTTGTTATGCATTTTACACAAAAATGTGTATAATTTCTGGTAATATTTAGAAATTAGCATGGTCTATTAGCTTTGTTCAGTTCAGTTTACAAAGAAAAACATTTTTGTATGCATGAAGCCATATGAAATTACAAATTTTAGTTAAGTACTTCCTATTAATTATGCTATTTATGGAAAAAACAAAAGGAATTATAAAACAGCAACAACATTTATTAGTAAATCATGTACCACAGAATTATGTAAAATATTTTTCTAACAATAATAAAGAAGCATAAAAAGATACAAGAGGACCATACTATAGTAAAAATTTACTTGTTTTATTATAAATAAAGAAATATAATATAGTCAACACATCACCATTTCAATTTTTCTTTTCAGAGTGAACAAACGTGAGAGAGACATACATATCCCTCTGGTAGATGCTGCAGCTGCTAAGCAGAAAGGGGCTTTGTTAAAGTTCATCACCAACACTATGGTTGTTAATCAAGTACCAGTACTAACTAACAGCCTAATGGACTTTGATGCCCCGCAACCAAATTCAGAATCCCAAATCAGCAATGATGGAGGTGACATAGATGCTAACATTCACACGCTTGAAGCTGAACATAAAACAGAATCTCGTGAGGAAACTGATCAGGAAGTTAATCATTATGAATCATCCTCAACTGTTTCAGTTTCATCGACATTTCATTTTTTCAGTGATCCAGCGAAATGGCATGTCTGTGACAAATTGCAACAATTTATTGTAGAGAATAAACTGCCTCAAAATATCAATATGTATTCAAATGCTTCACAACGTACGTATACAGGCTTGGCTGAAAGTGGCCAATCTAAGTCAAGATATTGCCAAAGAGACTTATTTCAAAAACAGATGAAAAATGAGGAAACAGTCAACCGATCGAAATTTGATATATTCCCCATCAACAGGAAAAATATTCTGCTATCCATGTATGCTTTTCTTCAAGGTTTCTTCGAGCTTTACACATGATTATGACAACTGGAAGCATGCCACCCAATATATTAAAACCCAAGAAGACAACAATAACCATCAGGATGTACTGATTAACATGACCAACTTCTGCAATGTAAAACAACATGTCCACAACCAGCTGATAGATATAGAACTCAAGGAGCGAGAATACTGGAAGCCAGTTCTGAGACAAGTGATTTGTATAATAAAATTCCTTGTTGAATGACGTCTGTCCCTGCAAAGCCATGATAAGTTACTCGGTTCAGTTCATAATGGAAACTTCTTGGGTATCATAGAGCTCTTATCATCCATTTTTAGCTGATCATCTGGCAAGATATGACAAGATATGACAGAGTGTAACTATTCAATAATCTAAGATAATATATATTATACCACTATAGATGTAACTTGTGTAGAAAATTAATTAAAGTTAATATTTCCACTTCTCCACAGCTGCCTGTAAACAAAACAACCCACTTATAAATTTATTTTATAATTTTTCTGCACATCATTTATATTATCGATGTAGGTTTAAGATTTTGTTTATAGTTTCTGTAAATGTTCCTTTCAGTTTTATTTGTTTGTGAATTGTGAAACTACCGCGTTAAATTATATCTGTCTGAAAGCTCCAGAAATATTATTCAATGAGAAGACATCAGATAACTTGAGATAATGTAAATTCATGCAGTTTAGAGATAGGTTGAATGGGCAACAAAAGAAACTTTATCATAAGCTTAGCACAGTAACAAATGTATAATGTTTGAATAAAGCTTTGTCATCATCAGGTACAAGTAGTTTACTTAGAAACAGGAATATATATATACAATATGAAACAAAGATGTCACACCACTGGAAGTTGCTTAAGGTACAAGTAGTTTACTTAGAAACAGGAATATATATACACAATATGAAACAAAGATGTCACACCACTGGAAGTTGCTTGAGGATCAATAAAGATATTTTACTGATGTTTGGATTTTTGTTTAAATGGTTTTACTGAGTTGTAAAGTTTGTAAGTATGTTGTTGTTGTTGTTGTTTTTTCATGCTAACCAAATAAAATCAGCATTAAATCAGATAACTTTAATTAAATTTGCTGTTTAGTGAGTGTAGGAGGCAACAGCAAATAATTCTGATGACACAAAACTTTATTAAATATTATTATTGTGTTCATCCTTTTCAAATAACATACATAAATGAATGGCTAACTGGCTAATTAATTATTTCTAATTGCAATCATGATATGCTTTTAATAGAAGCATTACCATTATCAGTGTGGGATTAACGCACATCTTAAAAACAAACATAATGGTGACTTTATTTAGTCAACGTTAGCAATTCATTTGCTAAGTAGGAAATGTCAATTAACTGATTAGCAAATACCACTAACTCTCTAGCTCTACCTCATTTTTAGCTGAAATAAACAATAAAATTATGAAAACATTTTCCCTACCAGAAAAACTTAATACAGATATCAAAAGATTTACCCTCTTCTTTATCTAGTAAAGTGAAAACTTTGTCTTTCCTGAAAGCAAATATTTTATTGATTAAATATAATCTTGCAGATAATAATGACACACTTAATACAGTGATATGTAAATCTATATATATAAATGAGTGTTTTTTTAAAGAAAAACTAAATACATACCTGTAAGAAGCCACCAAGTACCAGTATTTCGTTCCAAGCCCTTCCATAAGTTCCCCGAACCAGTGAGCATGGGAGTAAAACTTTGTCTGCTAACACCTGTAAGTGCATACATTATATTCACCTGTACTTAAAAAATGTGGGAGTAAATACACCATAGCATGATGTAATGCTCTACGAATAGGTAGCTACTAAAGAAGATGAATTATGGCTTTTGAATACATTTAAGAAGATCATAACAGTGATTTTTTAACACACACACACACACACACAAAGAAATAAAATTGAATAACTATTGCTCTAATAGGAAGGAACAAACCAAACAATTAAAAAACAACATTTTACCTTTATCACTTTTAATTTGATAAATATTCAATGTACAGCTTAAAATGAATAGCTTTTGGTTCATCCATTTACTTTAACAAGTATTACCTGTTAACCTGTACCTAATTTACATTCATACACATTAATTTTGGGGCCAAGAAAAGGTTAAAGACAATGTTTGTCAGACAAAAATTGCACACTTTAAAAGGCCCTAATATAAAAGAGGAAAAGGTTAAAGAGAATGTTTGTCAGATAAAAATTGCATATTTTAAAAGGCCCTAATATAAAAGTGGAAAATGTTAAACAGAATGTTTGTTAGACAAAAATTGCACACTTTAAAAGGCCCTAATATAAAAGAGGAAAAGGTTAAAGAGAATGTTTGTCAGATAAAAATTGCATATTTTAAAAGGCCCTAATATAAAAGTGGAAAATGTCAAACAGAATGTATGTCAGACAAAAATTGTACATTTCAAAAGGCCCTAATATAAAAGAGGAAAATGTTGGAGAATGTTTGTCAGACAAAAATTGCACATTTTAAA
>NW_013669458.1:47242-49544 GCF_000517525.1 Limulus polyphemus
AGGAAAATGTTGGAGAATGTTTGTCAGATAAAAATGCATATTTTAAAAGGCCCTAATATAAAAGTGGAAAATGTCAAACAGAATGTATGTCAGACAAAAATTGTACATTTCAAAAGGCCCTAATATAAAAGAGGAAAATGTTGGAGAATGTTTGTCAGACAAAAATTGCACATTTTATAAGGCCCTAATATAAAAGAGGAAAAGGTTAAAGAGAATGTTTGTCAGATAAAAATTGCACACTTTAAAAGGCCCTAATATAAAAGAGGAAAATGTTAAATAGAATGTTTGACAGACAAAAATTGCACACTTTAAAAGGCCCTAATATAAAAGAGAAAAGGTTAAAGAGAATGTTTGTCAGACAAAAATTGCACATTTTAAAAGGCCCTAATATAAAAGAGGAAAAGGTTGAACAAAATGTTTGTCAGACAAAAATTACACACTTTAAAAGGATCTAATATAAAAGAGGAAAATGTTTGCAAAGAAAGTCTATATTACTTCAAAAAAAATAATAATAAAAAAGAAAATTTGGTGGTCATCTCAAATACCAAGAAAATCTACCTTAAATAGTAGGGCTCGGTGAGAAAAAGATCCTTTCTTGAGATATCCCAAAGGTAGGGCATTACATTGAAGGTTGTTTTTCAGCTCATTGAGATGAAGTTCAACTCCAAGAGCAAGATCTTGCCCAACCTGCACAGCACCTCCCATTTTGTCACTGACAAACCTTATACAGGTTGAATAAAGTCAAAATAAGTGAAATTCATATTGAAAAGTTAAAATATAAAAGAATAATAAAAAACATTAATTAACTGTCTGTATATCTTTAGTTGATCACAGCCATATTTCCATAAAATAAGTATTGACAAAGCAGATAATGGGATGAGTTTTAGGAGCTAATTATTCTTGGAAATGTATCAGAAACAATTATACCCATAGATAAACATTAAATGATATCTACAGCAATTCTATTAATACAAAACTTTTCTCTGATATGTAAAGGTCAGAGACATTTATTAAGTGATGACAGTTTCTAAAGTTGAACAGATATTGATTATATAAATATTGTACTGGCCATTAACTTGTCTAATAAATGCTTTTTAAGAAAAAGGTTTTCAATAAAACAAGTTGCTTAAAGACTAAGCATTTACACGAGAAAAGTATTCAAACTTCATATATGTGCAAAGAACAAAACTTCCAGCAAGAATGAAAATATCTCTATAACAAAAGATTCAACATCTTTTAAGCTTTTAAAAGATAAAAAAGGAGACTATGTATATGAGAACTATTAATATTTTTTTAAAAGATATCATGACAAAGAATTATTATGGACTACTTTTTTTTTCTTCAAAACAAAATAAGTATATGCTCTAAGCTAGTTAGTTTAAAATAGTTATTGCTCAAAATTATGTGAGGTCCAAATATTTGTGAATTTTCTTTAGTGTTCATAATTTTACTAAACTTTTCCAAGCTAATCAGCTACCTTAAAATTCTGCCATAATATGTGGCAAGATATTCATGAAACAATATAGTAAAAGCTGATTCCTTCCTGGTAAATGTGTCTTACAAATAGACCATTGGTTATTTTTAAATGACATGCTGCCCCCTAGTGGCACAGTGTTACATCTGCGGACTTATACTACTAGAAACCGGGTTTCAAAACCTGTGGTAGGCAGAGCACAGATAGCCCATTGCATAGCTTTGTGCTTAATAACAAACAACAACAACTTGCCAACTTTATTTATATAAGATTATATACTGGAAAACAATTTTCTCAAAACTATTGACATGTATAATGAATTTTGGTAAAGCTTTTAGGTTATGTGATCTTTAAATCTTTCCAGAAAAAAATATATTTTTAATTTTTTTAGTTCATGAACAAAAGAACTCAATATCTAATACTCAGGTATCATCGAGTGGTTGACAGATTAAAAAGTAAACCAGATAAAAGAAAATACCAAAGCAAACAATGTAAAAGCACTATTATAATCTCTTGCCATCCTTACCATTAAATTTAATGTAGGATAAAAAGTTTTATCATACTCGAAATCCAACAACCAGGCAACAAATAAGTTATACTTCTCACATACAACATAAACAGAGCTTGCTACAAAATGGGAATAGTAAAAATGTGAAAAAAATATCTACCAAAGTAAGACCCACACTGAAACGGGTCTATCAGTTTGAGTCTGTTTTCCATTTCAATCCTAAACTTAATTCATTATCATCATTTTATTTGCCTGTATTGCAATTCTCCATGTTTTAACTTAGCTCCTGGACTAAACTGTCATCAAAAGTATCGAGAATC
>NW_013669458.1:50212-59857 GCF_000517525.1 Limulus polyphemus
GGAAATATGTTGATTAGTGTGCTTTCTCATGTGTAACAAGTTGTTCTGGAAATATGTTGATTAGTGTGCTTTCTCATGTGTAACAAGTTGTTCTGGAAATATGTTGATTAGTGTGCTTTCTCATGTGTAACAAGGTTGTTCCGGTCTACAGCTGTTGGAAGTTTGTGGAACCTTCTTACCTTATCTGTAACTATCACTCACAGCTTACATCTTTATTTGTATCAACAGCATTACATGAGCCAATTTACTGTACACATCATGCATACATTATTTTTTATTGCATTTAGCACAATAATTAAATGATAAAATGGGGCCTTCATTAGAATCAACAGCCCCTTGTTGATAACATTTATGATGTTAGAAAAACCTACTGTGCTAACAACTGTAGCTGAGATTTCATATCAGAAGCTGAATCCAACAAGGTTTCCACTTGATGAACAAAAGTATGAAGCCGAGGATCTGATGGAAGATCGGTGACTGTGGGATCCATCACTGAACCAGGTGGGCTGGATGGTCTATAGAAACATTATATATGGAAATAAAAGGAGACTATAACCGTTTCAGATTACATCCAAGTTCATTAAAGTCTTAAATATAACTGCTTCAACTCTGACTCAAAACTGATTTTATATTTTTTAAGAACTAACTCCACTTTTACTAATTCAGTTCTACAATTACACAGAAAACTTACAGAATACAGTTTATTAGTGAATATAAGCATGCTACATGTTAACAGTAGTTTTTACTTGTTCAATCCAAGAAAAAATCATGAAGGAAAAATTTAATTTTGAAACCATGAGGTACATACACATTCTTTTGTAACTGTGAGGTTTTGGTTTTCATCTGAGGTGAATCTTTCGTATCTTGCTCACTAGACAATGACACACTTGCTTCAGAACTAAGGATGAAATAGATAACATCTTTTCCAAACAGAAATACTAAACATTAATAGGCACTTATTAAATTGTAACATCAAAAAATCACTTTTCTAAGAGAGATATTGTATGTGAATATCAAAACTGGAATTCACATCCAAAATCTACATCAAAAAGTAACACTATTTTGTAAAGAATGAGTAGTACAGAATTGCCTTAAACAAACTGTGACATTTTAAATATGAAATTTATCAAAAGCTATATACAAGCAGAATGTATCAGATTCTTACTTTGTTGATGTACAACAAGGAAGTGAAGGAAAGATGGTTGTGTTCACTATCAAAACAGGCCGTCTTGCATCTACTGGCCTGGACCTGTAATCTTCTAAAGTACCAAACATTTCTCCTAGTCTCATAGCTCCAGTGTCATAAAAACCATCGTATGTGCTATCACTGGGCTCTAAAACACCAAGAAATGCATACTTAGCTGAAAGGTGGTGGGACAAGATATTCTCTAATGCCTTGTTGGCAGCCTCACGTACCTCTGGACGGGACTTATCCTCAATGAGCTGTTGAAGTATACCAACAGCACTGTTCGAAACAAAATCTATTACAATACAATCTGAAATTTCCTAGGTTAAAGATAAAATCTGTTTGCATGTATACTATTAAACCATTAACTGTGCAAAGACAGGTATAACAGAATTCAGGGTTTGATATTTGTTATTTGGTCTATTACGTTTAAATGTTACATTTGCTAAGCTTAAGTACTTACTTACACTATTACATCTATTTTAAATAAAAAAGATGTTTAGAGAAAGCTGGTGTGTTTAAAATGTCCTTTAAAAAAATATTTTTTTTAACTTAGGTAATGCTTGAGACAACCACTTTTTGTCAGATGTAAATCTCTACTTAGGTCTTATGAGAGGTTGTGTGAAATGTAACCAAGATAAAAATATTTTTCCCAGGTGGAATTATTATATCTATTACAATTGGTATGTTTCAGTGTTTCCTGTTGGCACAAATACCTCATTAAGAAATTAATTCTTGATAGTATGGTTAACGGTAATGAACACAGCCACTGAAGTATATTGTAAGGTGAAAGAAGAGGTAACTTACCTTCAGTAACGGGTCTGTGGTCCATTGAAATATATTATTATTATTATTAGTGTAATTATGATGAAATTCCTCAATATTTTCTATCTTTTCAATAAAAGACTTCCTATGCTACAATTCACTGAAAATGGTTAAGTCCAGAAAGACATACAACAAATTTATGATTCTTTAATTTCCAAAAATTGAGCTTTCACACAACTCTGGCCAAATCTATTCATTAAGCTCTCAACATGAATGATGAATATTGGTAATAAAGCTTCATAACGTAAAAATCAAAAAATATATCATGCTTTTTCAAGTGTGATAAAGGATCCTGAATGTAAATAAATTAAATATAAATTTTGACTATTTCTTTTATAATAAAGTTTGAAAAAATAAAATGGCCTTTACACTCCAGATAATTATGATAACTGTTACTTTAACTGACATTTTGCTTTTGTTGCTTCTGCAGAGCAAGTATATAAAACTGTTTTATGTACTAGTCCTGAAGAAATTACAAAGAAGAAACATCAGTTAAATTAAAATTTCTATTATAATTATCTGGAGGTTAAAGGTCGTTTATTTTTTCTAACTTTATTATTAAAATGTGTAAATCCCTCTAGTTTGCACTACAAATTCTGAAAGACAAAAAAAATGGACTTTTTCAGTTATTAATTTTAATATTCTAGTGATATTACTGTACCCATTTTTAGTAAACTCTTGAGCAACCACTGGAAGAGATGCTGCTGACTGGATAAGCCAACAAATATTGAGAACAACAAAAGGATTCCATGAAGACAGTAAACTAAGTAATGTTGAAATAGGAGAAAGTTCTTCACTGAGGAGCTAAAAATTGAAAAACAGACAACATTTTCATTGTAATTATCACATTATTACTACCAGCTAGACTGGAATTACACGAGCATCAAAGTTAAATAAAGAAATTCAAAGTTTTATATTCTAATTTTTCAATACCTTAAAACAGACTTGTAAAGTTCAAACATCATACATACTAGGTGTTAAGTGAGACTGATCAACAAGATAATTTTTTAATTACACAGAAGCTTGTACCAGCTGGACCCTCTGTGTTTACCCCTGAGAGTGGTTACATTCATTTCAAGGGATGATACAGTGACTTGTATCAGTTAGCATTTTCTCTGCTGTATATTTAGAATGTTTGTTGACAAAGGTAATCTAAGGATTGTGGGATACAGCACAAAGGCCCTGATCTTACTTGAAAGTGTGGTATTTCATTATTCTTGTTCTCATCCTTGTCCTGTGTAGAAATTTATTGAAGCCTTTTCTCTACCTCTATAACCACTGTGAGTTTATTATAACTAATACAGAAGCCAGCCAGTAAATAAAACTCATAATTCAATTATGAATACAGATATTGTTATATTTCTTATCCTTTACTGTTTGTGTTCAAATTTATTTTCTGCATAACATTTCCAGAACCTGTGTTTTCCAAATACTAGATTTCTCTCTAGTTAATATCAGTGATTACCTAAATATTTATAGTTTTATACTTCTATATCAAATTTCAAACTGAGTAAACAAAATTTTGAATAGATGATAAAATAGTTGTATGAATATTTTTGTTTTACAAGGAATCCAATATACTAAAACAAGATAATACGAATGGGTCTTAAAAAGTTTTTTTTAACAGAGATAGCTGTACATAGTAAATATTATTCTATTGACTATACACAAATAAGACTGCAAAGTTCCTTAGGTACAGATAAATATAGTAGGCTTATTATAATGAAAGTTCAAATGCAGGAGCACTGCTATGTATAAGGGGAACCTCCAATTTTAATAAACACTAATCCATTAAAAAAGATTTCTAAAAATATTAACTTGTATGAAAATAGTTGCTAAAATTTTCAATAAAAATTAGAATTAATAATAATTAGTCTTAATTATGAGTGACAGGCAAACCATGCAAAGCCTCTATGACCACTCCTGCCTTAGATAATCAGTTGGATATCCCCCTTTTTTTTTAGGTCATTTGGAAATTAAGAGCAGATACATTTAAGAAGAATAATAGAAGGCATTTATTTACACAAAGAATCAAAGATGTTCGTAACAAACTGCCCAGTCATGTTGATGAAGCTAAATCTCTGGTATCCTTGAAAAAACAACTTTATGAAATTCTCGGATCAGCAACTAAATGAGTAGGTTGAGCCAAATGACCTCTGGTAGTTGTAACCTTTCTTATATTCTTAGTTGGTAGTATTAATATGGTCAATAATTGAGTTCATACTTGGCTTTTTGGACTTTCCTGAACCTGCTGGTAAGTTCCCAGCATTTGGTGAAGATAATCATGTTTGTTCAGTACTTTCATCAAAATGATACAGAATTTATTACAAACAAAGGAAAATGGCAAAATTAATCAACTGTGTTCATCTCATTTTTTATTCAGAAGTCTTCTTTGTTTCTATGTATAATTGAAAAACGATAATTCAAAATAGGAAAAAAATCACCAAAAAAAAAGTGGAAGGAAGAAGCTGCAAAAACAGGAAGTGGGCAGGGATGCTAAAGATATCTTTTTTTTACTTGGCCTAAAGGATAATTAACAGAAATGATGTTTTCCAAATAGTAGCATATTAAAAATTTGTTTTATAATGTTTATATGTATGTATAGTAATACAATAAAAGTCTCTCTTAATTTTTCATGGGTTTCCCAAAATTCCTAAGATGGAAAATCATCTATAGATAGAAAACTCCCACCCCTGTCTGCTCAATACAAACTGTTTAAACATTAACACTTCAATGATGGTTCACTTATGATGTGGAGTGGCCTGCAGATCTTATTGCACTTCTTATTGCTTGATGCTATATTAATGAAGACAGTTGTATGACCTTCTGGAGGTGCATGCTCACACTGAACTTTGTCCTTATTCAAGTTAACCATCTATTCACAAGCCTGTATCTGTGAAGCTATACAGAATAATGTTAACTATAATTCTGAATTTACTATGTGTATCTTCACATAATTTGGCAATCTTTTAATTATGTATAGTTTGTTTTGAAATAGTTAAAAACTGTAACAGCCTATTTTTGAAGTGGAGAAATTAGAGCTCACGTGACACAGAAAACTTTGATAAACTTTTAGTAAGCATTACAAGTCTGTTTTACACAAAAAATCAGATTTTTTATTTTACTAAAGACTTGTCTGTGAACTACAAACTTTTATGAGTCAGTCTTAATGAGAGGTTATTTTCATGTTAAGAATCGAAATATTTTTTTTCATTTTGCAGTTTATATATTTCATCTGCATATCCTCTAGAACCTCCTAAATGAATATTAAAAGTTTTGTTTGGTAAAACCTAATATTTCTCTACCCTAACACTAACTCTAGTGAAACCATCAGTGTAAAGTGAAACGTGGGAAATAAAATGAATAATATGATGTTTTCCCTCTGCACTGACCTCAGTATAGATTGGAGAGATCAATCCTTATCTTAACAGTTTCAACTGTTAACCTAGTTTTATTGTTGTACTTTGAAGAACTGGAGAAATAATCTTCCATTAAAAACATATATCACAACAGAAACCCATTAGCTGTTTCCTGTTGTGAGGTTTAATGTTACACAAATGCTGGAGCTCATGAAATTTTAACATTTTGATGAAGCTTTGCTAGGTTAAGATGATAAATTTATAATTTTTAACTTTCAGTTAGTTTTGTTAAAAAAGTATATATCAGTACATCTAAAATTTACATAAAAACAAGGATTTGTATAATTATTTTATATTTTTTTTGCATTCAACACAGTTCTTTCCTAAATCTCAAGTCTCACAAAACTACTACAATTTATTCAGCTTTCTAAGTAAGCTAAAAATAGGTTAAAAACATTTTGTTATCCATTTGGAGCAAAAACACAGTGACCATGAACTAAGAAATTCTTATCAAGTAAATACTCTCCCTATCAAAACAGGAAAAACAATAGTAAGTTTCATGCTCTTCTTATTAGTTATAAACATGTAAAGTTGATTAGCAAACAATCTTGAAAGTCAGAGAGATGTAGAAGAGGGGCATCTCTGGTGGGTTTGACAAATGTCATCTCTGAAAATCAAGAAGTTATGAAATCCAAATTTTAGATTCTTGCCTTTAATTATGTATATTTTGTTTTTAAATGGTTAGAAACTGTGACAGCCTATTTTGGAAGTTAGAAAATTCTGAAGTGGAGAAATCAGAGCTCAGATGACACAGAAAACTTGTATACTATAAAATTTTGAATTATAAACTATGTTTTCTCACCAAGTTCAGTGACAAACATTGAAAATAAAATTGTTTAATTAAATATTGAGTGCAACACTATAAAAGTCTGTGACACGAGCAAGTGGTCCACTCCTGTACACAGTCAAAGCAAACTTTTCAGCTTAATGTAAGTTACAGTCACAATACTTACAAAGATTTGATAGTAAGAAAACATCACTAAATGATCAAAATTGGATGAAAAAACATAAAGATTAGAGACATTAAGAAAAATTACAATATACATATGTCCAATTGAAAACAATTTATTCTTTCAGATAAAAATAGAATATTTTCAAGAGCAACAAATGAAAGATTAGTAAGGTTGACCTAGTGCAATTAAAGGAAAATACAGCATTTTAACAAAAGCAAGAAGTAGTAGTTATAGATATTGTTGCATATAAATTACTTGTTTTTCATGAAAACAAAGGAGGCTATAAAAACCAATTGTGCATTCTATCATTTCTTACATTCTGAAAAACAAGCACAGTGACAATAATGGGGGTTTTTCTAGATGGTTTACTGGTTTCCCAAAGAACAAAAACTGCTCTATAGTCTCCTCAGACTCCTTTGTTCTTACATCTACAGATAAACATTTCTGATGATGTAAAAAAGTTTTAAATATAATATCTCACACACACTATTGAGCAGCTATCTTTTTGAAATACTAACAGAATTTGCTATTATTATATTACAGGCTTTTTATAACTTTATATAGTTAATTTCAGTCTAATAAGTAATGAAGTTTATTCAATTGAAATCTGCTTAAAAAAACAACTTAAATCTGTGTAAACACATTTTACACTAATGCATCTTCTCATTCTTCTTAGGAATGATGCCATTTTGATTAAATCATGTCAAGCACTTAGTGCCTTTTTCCTTAATGTTGAGGCCATAAACCAGGTGAGGTATTGTGTTTGTATATCTCTTTTATATTTGGTCACACATAATGCAAGTAACTGGTTACACATAGCACTTTTGAGTTTAAAACAATCTGCTTTGGTTTACAGTAGAACTGTTACACTTGTAACTGTTAATTATTTGCAATATATGTAAGAATCAGAAGATTAACTTGAATAAAAGCATATTTTTTCACAATTATCTTCAAAAATCACTGTGTCTTTCCATCTAATATCCACAGACAACCACTGTAGGTAATGATTGAGAACAGAGGTGGAATTCTGCCAGTACTCACCAGTATTGAGTACCCTAACTTATTATTTAAAGTGACACTAGTAAAGGAACTTATTCGAGCTTCTTTGTTGTTTTTTATGTTTACACATAGATTTTCTTTTTCAAAGACAGGTCCACTTCACCCAGCTGAGTACCTCTACTTGTTGTTTTGAGAAGTTCACCCCTACTTGAGAAGCCTGTTGTGTTGGTATTTTCAAGTAATTTCTTTGTATACAATTAGTTAACTGCTTACCTAAGATAATGTGCTATTATTGAATTTTCAGCATAATATAAAATCAAGCTTACAGAGAAATTGTACCAAAAGAATTAGATTTGATATACAAAATACATTAATCTTCTTACATACAGTTCAGGAATTTCAAAAGTACAGGAACCACCCCACACTCGACAGCCTTTTCTCTTGCTAGGTAATATATACCAAGGTTCCTCAAACAAGTCAAAGACGATTCTAGAATTTCATCACACACATCTGTTTTAATCACCTCCACTAAAGGTTTCAATCCTCCAGTTTCGAATATAATCCTACAGAAAGAAAGGTTTGAATAATGATGGTATACATACACGTGATCTGTCAATCAGTTGTTTGTGGAAAATTGTATCACAATCAGAATGATGATAATTTTCAACAAACCTTTCAGTTCTGGCTCTATCCATGCCAGTACAAATACAATAATGGTTTCTCAACTGCACCCCCTTAAGCAATACACACTGCTGCAGACTAGCTCTTTCGCTCAATACTAGAGCTATGGAAAACTGTACGGAATCATTAAAGAAAGGTTTCTTAACAAGTATTATCAGTCTTATGAATGCAAAAGGTTTGACTATTACATCACATTATGGTACTTCAAATAACCAGTACATAAAACTAAAATCTGTTTAGCTTATTTTACTGAATAACAATCAGAAAATTCTACAAATTGTTACAATGCAACTTATATAAAAAAAAGATTTAGAATCAGGTTTGTGTAAAATATGCACTACTTTCTACAGTTTCTTTACTTTTATGATATGCATGTGAATTATTTGGTATTACACTTGTACACACGTAAAGACCACCTAACAACCAAAGACTTCAATACTGATTCTTGCATAATATTGGATGTTCTTATCCAAATCAAATAAGATATACTTTGTTTTAACCACTTTTCTCTTTTTTTTTCTTCTTTCGTTACTTTTTCATCCTGATTCAACCATTAAAATGGTCCAAGCTTCAACTGTTTTCTACCATTGGTATGCAATAAATATTGAGGGTTAGTCACACTTTATAAGAACATTATTCCAGGTTTAATGCTGTCCTTCAAACTATTTCCTCCCTCGTTAATTGCACTCAGTCTTGTTACCAAGGTTACACACTACATAACAACGTTTTGGGACAACATGGAACCTACTGGCTCATCTCGGCTGTTCCATCCTCTAAACTAAACTAAAACTATTAATAAATAAATTTAAAAAAAAATCTTAAATCCAGCCTTTATCCTTCATATACTTACCAAGCCTTCTCTTAAACTCACTTAAATTTACTGCTTCTACAATATTCGAAGGCCAACCACCCTGTTAGAAAAATAAAACTGTCTTAGCGGAAGATGACTCCTACCCTACCAAAACATATAATTGGGTCCCCTAGTCCTATTATTCTCATTTTTTAAGTATGAAAAAAGATGATGCATCAACACTATCAAATCCCTTTATAATATTAAACACCTCAATCAGATTCCCTCTAACTCTTCTTTTTTTCAAGAAAAATCAATTTTAGAGATTTCAACCTCTCCCCTTATGACAACCCCTCCATCCCAGTTTCCAACAACACAATGTCTTTCCTGAGGTAAGGAGCCCAAGACTGAACACAATATTCCAAATGTGGCCTAACCAGTAACCTATACAATGAATTTATAACCTCTTTAGACTTGTATTCAATATTTTTGTAAATACAACCTAATATCCTATTTGCCCTACCACTAGTAACAGCACATTATTTGGATGGCTTTAGAGACTGATCAACTTTTACACCAAGATCCCTCCCTTTCATGACACAGTTAAGGTTATTCCCATCCAAATTATACTTACAATTCAAATTATGATAACCCACATGTATCATCTTGTATTTATTATAATTGAAACTCATTTGCCATTATTTGCCCAAATCTAAATCCTTTTGTAAAGCAGCAGCATCCTCTTCACAGCTAGTAACACCCAAGACCTTAATATCATCTGCAAATTTAAGT
>NW_013669458.1:60784-74924 GCF_000517525.1 Limulus polyphemus
CTGATGTAAGACTAATGGGTCTATAATTCTGGGACAATTTTTATCACCTCCCTTGAAAAGGGGAGTTACATTAGCTAACTGGTACCTGGCCACTATTCAAGGACTGACAAAAAATAGTAGAAAGTGGCTCACATATCCAATCTTCAATATCCTTCAAAACCCTTGGGGAAATATTATCTGGCCCAGGATACTTGTTGTTTTTTAAACTTCCCAATTTTTTATTAACCAGCTCAGAATTAATGCAGTCACCTTGTTCAATCTCATTTCCATCTGTCAACTGTTTAAGATATGGAATACTGCTTAAAACTTTGTTATTAAAAACCGAAGAAAAAGCAAAATTTAATAACCCAGCCATCTCATAATCAGCAGATACGAGTTTTCTTTTATCATCCCTCAAAGGTCCTACCCCATCCTAGCATTTGTTTACCCTCAATGTATTTAAAGAAATTCTAACTGTTAATTTTTACATTTTCAACCAACTTTTACTCACACATCCATTGTGATGTCCTATTTCCCTATTTCACCAACTTTCTTGATCTTCTAAGTCTCCTGTCATACCAGTCAATTAAAATTTCTTAAAGTTATGATGCTCTTCTTTAATTTTATCTCTTATACTTTTTGTAAGATAACCTGGTTTTTTACATGCAGCTACCTTTTCTTTCTATAAGGAATATGTTTACCTTGAATATTTAAAATTTTCTACATCTGTTCAGTGTCTCCAGATAATTCAGCTGCCCAATTCACAACAGATAATTCTTGTTCAAAATTTGTTGTTTTTTTTATTTGTAACCAAACTATCATTGTTCCTTATCTCCATGTAAAATTATTAGCTCACCTACCTACAAGACTTCAGTGTTCCTGTTGTGGTAAGTAAAACTATTAGCTCACCTACCTACAAGACTTCAGTGATCCTGTTCTAGAAAGTAAAACTATTAGCTCACCTACCTACAAGACTTCAGTGATCCTGTTCTAGTAAGTAAAACTATTAGCTCACCTACCTACAAGACTTCAGTGATCCTGTTCTAGTAAGTAAAATGATTAGCTCACCTACCTACAAGACTTCAGTGATCCTGTTGTAAGGACAGATAATGATGAAATTAAAGCTTGCAACAAGTGCACATCACTAGATGTCTGCAGAAGAGTGGAAAGCTGATTGACTGTACCTGGATAGTAGGAAAGCAGATTACAAATGTTAGCCCAGAATAACCGCAAGATGCTTTCCTAACTTTCTCTGTTTCAAAAGCAATTCAGATATGTACAATTACAGTATTGGTTTTTACAACAGTATATTCTTTCAAAACATGTTTTTGACCAGTCAAGAAAAACGAAATTATAAAAAAAGCTTTTTGAAATGATTGCTCAATAAAGTCACATATCAAAGTATGAATAAAAAACATCAAATGCTAAGGTTTTTTAAGATCATTTAGTGAGATAGATGTTTGTTTGTTTTTTATGAATTTCGTGCAAAGCTTCACGAGGGCTATCTGTGCTAGCCGTCCCTAATTTAGCAGTGTGAGACTAGAGGGAAGGCAGCTAGTCATCACCACCAACTCTTGGGCTACTCTTTTACCAACAAATAGTGGGATTGACCATCACTTCATAATGCCCCCAAGGCTGAAAGGGCAAGCATGTTTGGTGTGACGGGGAGTTGAACCTGCAACCCGCAGTTGCGAGTCGAGTGCCCTAACCACTTGGCCATGCCGGGCCTGAAATAGATGTACAAATATAAAAAACTATATTACTAACTTAAACTGCCCTCATAAGTTACAATGTTGCTTAGAACAAGGTATTATAAAAAATTTCAAGAATTTTAAAAAGATTAATGAAAGCTCATGTAGAAGTAAAGTATCTTTACAAACAACCAGTGGAACCACAATTATAAATTTACTGTTTTTCACTTAAAGTAGGCCAACAATAGTGCACAGCTCACTAATTTTAATGGTGTAGTTTCAGGGCAACAAGAACTATTTCTTTACACACTAATAATGCAATGTAGTCTTTCTGAGTGAGCTAAACATATGATTTTTATGCTTTTCATCCCAATGCTATAATAAAAATAAAAGAATCAACAATAATCTAGTGCCACACATAATCCATTATATATTGATGATAACACTTCTTGACTAAAATCTCAAATTACAGAAGATTTGTGTAATACACAAGACAAATGTATGTGTTCTTCACAGTTATAAGACATTACTATATTACTGAGAGCTAAAATGTAGTTTACAGGCATATGTACCAAATTCAGGTTGTTGTAAATTTATTGAGCAGTTTTACAGATGTAATATTGTTAAGAAGAAAACACAACTTGAAAAAGTCCTCAGGTGTTTGATGTTTTCTCATGAATCCAAAATGTATGGTTTAAACCCATCCATTTATGATAATACAAAGATATATTTATACAAGATACTAGATGTTTTATTTGTTTGTTTTCCCCAAACAACAGACAATTATACAGAAATTTTAAAAAATGGCAATGAGGTGCACATACAGTAGACTGTACCAGTAGCTCTCAAACTGGAGGAGCATAGAGAAGATATTCTCAGGGTCCATGAGAAGATTAAAAAGAAAAACATTAGTGCAAAAATTATTTACTGCAACAAATAATGCCACTACACTGAAGTAATACAGTTAACACTCACATATCTGAACACAAAAAATGTTGACAACAATGATGATTAAATGTGACGTAAATCTGTTTATTTCATTTTTCCAGGTGGAATGGGGAGGGAGCAAAGGGAATTGCAATCTTAAAAGTTTGAGGATTACTGGACTAGATCACCCATAAAACATTAATAACAAGTAGGGAGTGAAATATTTTTATGTTTCAGGTAAAATTGGATTACAGAATGGAAATCAGTACTAGAAAATGCCAGTGTGTGTGTGTGTGTGTTAAGTATATTGCGTGGTATATTAATCTACAAGGGAATGATTGTTACTGAATATCTAGCACACTGATTCCTTATAAAATTAGTCTAAATAGACACCTTAAATAAAGAAATGTTAGACATGGCAGGCCAAGACTATAAAAACTGGATATAACTTCCAGTTTCAGTCTGTCTAATCAAAAAAGCATACAAGAGGACTATGTCAATGCTAACTCTCAGTCAAGCAGAAAAGTTAGCTCAAATAAATAATGAACATGTGTCAAATCAATCAACATTTGTGTTATGGAAGCTACAAGCTAAAACGCTATACTATAAACGTATTTGACAAGAAAGGTGACCAAAATGATAGCTTCAGATATGAGTGGATAACATCATTACAATACATAGTCTTCTAGCCTGGAATAGAAAAGAATGCCAATCACTTGTACACATATTTGGAAATCTGCAGTTATTGCAAAATGAATACTGCATCATATGATGTCCTGCAAGATACAATCATCAGATGAATAAGTGTTAAATGTTTTACTTTACAGTTCTTAGTGATGTCTCTGGCTAAAACATTATAATGTGATGTTACAAGATTGTAAGAGAAGATAAATATACCTTTACTTGAATGAATATAAGCATGATAAAAATATTGTACCAAGATTAAGAAAAGATTCCTTGCTGGAGTGACTAGCAGCCATTTCTGTTATAACTTCAGCAGCAGCAGTTTGAACACTTTGAGAATGATGATTAAGAAGCTGATGTAAATTTTTTTCTATCCCATCACAGTGAAGAAGATCTCGAAATTCATCTGAATGGATAAGATACTTTTATGTATTAATAAAATTAGTATTATACTTACTTTAAAAATGAATCAAACACAGCCTTTGAGATAGATAAGAAACCATTTGCACAATGAAAAAAAAATCAACTTTTTTATACAATGATAGTTATTTAAAGTAACAATTACAACTAAAACAAATTACATCTGTGATTATTTGAAATCTATAGTGCTATTTCTGTTCGCTAAATTCCACATTTACTTACATGCCTGCAAGATTTGAGTTTAAGTTTTATTATGTCTTATTTGGCAATAAATGTACTTGTGTAATTATAGTGCAAAATTTGCAAACATTTACAAGACAATTTTATCCACCAATTGGTAAAGAAGAAATGAAATCATGAAAACAGAGGACTAAACTACATTCCAGATAAGTACCTGATAATTTTTAAAGCACATTATGCATATTTATTTTTAAGGGATTCTATTACCTAATAAATCCTGGGAGTAAGAGAACTCGGATATTTGTAACTCTAGCTGACTATTTTTTTAGGAGGAATCATTTTAATTACGGAGAGAAAGGAAATTTATAAAAACAAATGCTTAATAAACTGTATGTATTTTCATCACCATATTTAGAAATACAAACTTAAAGTCCCATTAGAAGTTAACATTTTCATACCAACTAAGTTTGTTATTAGTCTCAATCACTTAAAAAAATTGTCAGAAATGGAAGTATCATTAAAACAAAGCACACATTATCACATGAAACTGGTACTAATCACTAATGACATTATATACACAATAAACTAGCTCAATTACATTAAAGAATACACTAAATAATACATTATTATTCAGCAAAATTGATATTACACATAATCACTGATGACACTAAAACATAATATAAAACAGGTATCGCACAATAAAGATACAAAATAACACACTACCGACCAATAAAAATTATAATACATTTAATCTTTGATTACACTATAGACTAAAAGCAGCACAGATCAGCTTCTTATATTAAAGATCATGTGATATAAAACATTACTTCTCAGTGAAAGTAATACTAAATTCATTGACAAACTGAAAAATTTATAGTACAAGCTGGAAGTATGTTTTATTAAACTTTATTAACAGTCTTGTGAAAGTGATATGGATATGAAAGTCATTCTTTTAGAATTATATAACATTATATAACATAAATTAAAACCATAATAAACCTTACTTGTCTGGGCCATTTTAGCTAGGATGCTTAGGGATAACTGTTTTGTTTCATTGTCTTCTGTTCCTTCCACAAAAGACAGAAAGTTGTTTATTGCTGACACTTTCTGAAGGTACTGTAAAAAAAATTCATATATATTATATAAGGGAAGCAGTTAGAGAAAAATATTAATGAAAGCTTTAAAACTTTCACATGTTATAGAAATGGTGTTAAGTTCAAACCCTGACAGAAAAATATTTATATTGGCCTTACAGCTTCATTGTGACTAGTAAAGTATTCATATCTGGTGCTGACACTAACATCTTAAAGAATACACGAAGAAAGATTCAAGCTGAAATGAAAAAAAAAAATTACATTTTGCAAAAAAGTTATAACAGTAACTGATATAGGAGTAGATCAGGTAGGTTACTAGTGTATAACAACAGGTTTTCTAAGTTTTGGCTTAACCATACATATATTATCAAAAGTTCAACTCACAACTACAATATCTGGGCTACTAGCACATTCAAGAAGGACTCCTAGTGTGGAGGCATGAAGATCAGAAAATTCATCATTATAGAGAATTTCCATCAACTGATCCACTCCATCTTTCAACAATATCAATAGCATATCAAAAGTTCAACTCACAACTACAATATCTGGGCTACTAGCACACTCAAGAAGGATTCCAAGTGTGGAAGCATGAAGATCAGAAAATTCATCATTATAGAGAATTTCCATCAACTGATCCACTCCATCTTTCAACAATATCCATTTTCTGCATGATTCTGGTCAAAGAAATAAATATATAAATAAAAACCAAAATCAGAAATATATACTGATATAGCCTAATAATTTGCATTTTAAAAAGTAGCAAATAAATTCAGAACAGTTAAGTTGCAATTTTTGATCAGAAAAAATGTTTTCAAAAATTTATTTACAGCTGATAATATGAAAAACAATAACATATAAAAAATATGACATCTAGTATCCATCTTTATTATTTTCAAGTAACATTAAATTATTGCACATTAACAGACATTATTTTAATCACAATAAAGAACAGAAAATTGATTCTTACTAAGAATAAAACTGTGTAGTTAGTTCTTTTTTAACACCCTTCATGCACAAAAATCAGTCATTAAACATCATTAATGTAGAACCAATGAAATGAGTAAATTTTTCATTGCTTAAATGTTTATGTATATTGAATTGTAAAATGCTTTTACACTTCAATTATTTTTTATTCTTAAATATTTTAGTTTTAAGAAAAGGATGGTTGACCTCTTTCAGAAAGGTAAAACAAAAATTTAGAAAACATTGTATGCGATATGTTGCAATTAAAAAATACGTAATATGAAACACAATGTTATTCTTTAGAGAACCTAAAAAAAATTATGTTTTATATGTTATCAGCTGTAAAAAAGACAACGTGCTAAAACTTGTCAACCATAAATAATATAACTTACAATTGTTCAAACTAATACATAATATCTAAAGAATGTGTCTGAGATATACAACTCCATTTGAATAGTTGTTGTTGTTTGTAATTTATCACAAAGCTACACAAAGAGCTATCTGTGTTCTGCCCACCACAGGTATAGAAATATGGTTTCTAGTGGTATAAATCCGCAGACATACCACTCTGCCACTGGGAGGCCCATTTGAATAGATATATCTAAGCATAATTGTTGTGTATACAAAAAAACCTCAAACTTCACAACAGGTGACTAGTCTGATCAAATTTTTGGTGAACGTGTCGCAAAGATGTTTCAACCAGTGACTACTATATAGTGAAAAACTTGAAGAATCCAAATTCTCAAGCTCCTTAAATTTCCTTATAAAACAATTAGTGACTCAAGAAGGAAATACAAAAGAGCAAGGGAAAAATCTCAAGACATTTTCCTCGATGCATTGTAAGATATTAAATAATCATGTTTCTACCAGGGTATGATATATTACAAATTTATTAAACACAATAAAAATTTGAGAAAGTATCAACATCCAATAATAAAATAGTACCTGGCCAGGAGTTTGTAACGAAATGTCTCTACCTCAAACACAAATATTCAATAAGCAATGTTGTTAAGAATAACTCATACCAAATAATAAAAACGAATTAAAAAGAAAAAACTTAATTCCTTAGACTACACAAAAGAACAATATTAGACACTTCTTAAAAACAATATTAAATCATAAATAAAGATCATGTAAATATATGCACTAATCTATTTCTTTTTAAATAGTTCAAACTTATCTTATGTATCATTACAGCCTTGAGTCTAAATCCTCTTGACAGTCTTGCTTAACTTCTTCAAAAGTGTTTATATTCCCTCTCCAGACCAAAGGATTACATATTACATGGCTAACAACTTAGCATTTAACATAATCATACGCAGACTGTTGGTATCTTAATATAAAAATGACTTAATATTTAATACTTACTAGGAAGCAAGTAAGTAAAACTTTCAGAAAAATACAAATATAGCTGAATTAAACAATAGAAACAAAATATATATAACTGATAACAAAATAACTAAAACCAAAAAATGAAATTTACTAATCAAGATATTTCTCAGTCTTGAAAATGCATATTCAATTTTTACTGTTTAAACTCTTCAGTACAGCTAACAACATAATTTATTTTAATATGAAGAAATACAATTTATATTAAATACCTATTTCGCAATTTAGAATGTTTGTTTAATTAAAAATACTAACTTTTAAAATAACCCAAACTCAAATCATTTTTTCTATAAAAACACAACACTATTTACTTCATCTGAGAATTCAGTAAAAATGATAGTTTACTATAGAATAATACTTCACCTCAATACACCTCCTCAGTGGCTCAGCAGTAATACAAAGGGCCTACAATTTAAATTTCAGATTTGATCACCATAAAACTCCCACTGTTTAGCCTTGCACTAAAATAAAATGCACATAATCTTGCAATTTTGGGTTGTTTCCCATTGTTCTGTGAATACTGCAAAATATCACATCAATTATGTGACAAAACTGAAGACAGTTCAAATCTCCTAATAAAAATACCACATGCACAGGTGAACTTCTATCACACTACTGTAAATAACTTACATGTAAAGTAGAACTTTAAATAGTGAAAAAGTATGAGAACACCAAATACCATTTTTTGCACACTTCTGTAAAACATTTAATGCTAACACCTGGATGACTGGAAACTGAGACGATAACAATGAAAACAAAATACGTAAGCCTCCAGCTTCACAAAACTGATTGACAGCCTCTGGATTCTGAAAACATAATAAAGCACTATATTACATAATAATTTTTCAAAAATAAATGTTTGATACAATCAAACAGAATATTTAGAACTGAAGAGAAGTTAATGCATGTTTAAGAATTAAAAAACACAAAAAGTATACAGCAACAAGTTCTAGCTTATAAAAATTTGCCTTTCAAAAGGTATGAAATTAATAATAATAAATTAATATTCCAGAACCATTTGGGCACATAGTCAAAGAGAAGAGCTAATCGCATATTTCTTAATACTGTAAAGCACATGCCTTAGCTTGAATAACTACTGACATTTTGTGAGCCGTGCTTTCAGCTTCTAAACAACATAAGAGATGCGAGTGCTTTGTGGTTCAAATCATAGTCTTGCTGGAGCAACAGAATACATGATTGGTTGACTAAAAGAAATTCACCATAGTCTATGGAACACACTCGGTAAAGTTTTCTTGTAATGAGTGCAGGCATTTCACAAATAGATCTCACTCCTCATGCAGCCCACACCTCAACACTCACATCACAGACCAACACAATGTGGGATTTCTTCCCCGTACTACATTCAGCCATTACTCTGAAACTGGGTGAAGTTACCCACTCTTATCAAAACTCCAATGAATACCATTCTCGAAGACTATGTATGGCTTATGTGACTTATGCATTTCAAGGTACCTGTATTCATGGAAGGCAAACAGCACAACCCTCATATGGGGTTACACTGGACACAGCAAAGTCACTAAAATCAGATGCCTAAAATCTTTCCCTTCTCAAATTCACTTAAATTAAACTATTTTAGCATCAAGAACGCTACATATCCACCTACTTGGTATGGTATTTACAGAGCATGCTGGATGGTTTATGTTGCCAAATGTAGTGAACATATCATACTTTTAGATTAGTTTATTCTACTTCTTCGACAAATACAGAAATTATTTAAATTTTACTTTAAAAATTTATAATTTAGTAAACAAATGTCTATTTAAGTTAGTAAACTATTCATGAAATTTATAGCAATTTCAGTTTTATGAAAAACATTACATTATTTAGCTTTTGAAAATCCATACAAAAGTTAATTTTCATGAAATGACATCAATTATGCATAATTTGAAAAACAGAAAAATTCATTCTGGAACTAATTTTATTTGTATGACTTAAAATGTTCATAAAGATATTCATCACATGAACAGTAAAATTAAAAAAAGCAGATGCTATTAATGCAGAAAAAACTCAAGTCATCTCCTTTTAAACATAAGTATTATTTTTCTTTCTTCTGTTTAAAAATCCATAAATTAGTGTGAATCTATATTAATATAACAAACAGTGTATTAAAGTCAGAAATCTTACTTCAAATAAGCATTTCAATATCTCTACTGAATTTTTCTGAACATCAGAATTTGATGAATCAAGTTTCTTCAATAAAACTGCCACTCCATTGTTTACAATTATTTCATTTCTGTAATCAGAATGTCCAGCTACGTACACAAGAATGGCAGTTAAAAACTCTTGCATGCTCAAATCTTCTATTGCTAAAGCCTTCAGGGTCAAGGAAATTCCATCTAATTGAACAAACTGTTTGATGGCAGAATCTAGAAAAAATATAATAAAAAAGTACACTTTAGCAAAACATATACATGTATAAATACACTTGCTTATATCTAGAGTAGCAGCTTAAACTCAAGATGCTCTGTAAACTCCTTGACATATGACTACAAAAAACAAATTCTGTTTGTGTGATACCCACAAGTTTTCATTAACCTTTTTATAAGTACTTGAAATTTTTATAACACCTGGTTCTCAACAACATTGGAAATACATTTTCAATTTAAGAAAATGTTACCTTCCAAAACATACATACCTCTACTCCCACTTATACCTAGAATCACATATTAACAAGGTGGAGGAGCCAGTTAGGGCATTATTCATACAGAATGCATCTGTGTAGATTGTGGATGATTAGCACCATAATGAGGGAACTGCACTAATCCAAAACAATATATATATTGTGGTCAAAGTGCCCTAGCCACCAATGTGGGATTTAGGAACCATGGCCCTATAATTCCAACCCCGAGTAGTGAGACCTTACCTATCTGGTTGAGGCCTGGCCTATAGTAATGATGGATCACATGAAATTCCACCTGAATTGCACAATTTAGGTTCTCATTGAAGAGCATACCATATATATATATTTGTGAGTGGACCCCAGCCTGTAGCTATAGAGTGATGCATTCTGAGCCACCGGAATCATGATGAGAAGGTAAGCAACACTGAAGTGGACAAACCCTCTCCTCAATCTGAAGAAGTCCAAAAGGCAACACTCCAAACCTGGAATGACAGGATTCTTTATGCCACACTTAACATGAGGAAACAGAACTCATTCAGTCTGGAATTATGAACACTCATCCTCACTCCCCAACTGTGTGGACAAGGTAAATTCCACTTTCCCCCAGAATTTTGGGAAGTACCTGGAATAAATTGTGCTGAACCAAGGACACTCTTCCATGAACAATGAACTGAACTGATATTGATCAAAGAGAATGGTCACATTCAACCCAACTGGATAACTGATCATCAAACTCTGAACCAGTACTATGAGAAGGCTCCCATTTAGGCTGGTGCCTCTCCTACCAACATCTGAGAAAAACATTCAGAGACCCATGTAGAAGGGCCCCCAACTTCATTCTCCTCTCAAAGAGTGGAGAAAGTCATGCGAACACTCTGAAAGAATAGCCTCTGTCCATCCCCCTAGCAACTGGAAACTGGGCGTGGTAAGAACTCTCTAGCTCCACTAGTAGGAAACGAGGGGTACTGTACATTGAGGAGCCCCAAGGAACAGTGCTCAGGAAATAGTGCAATAGGTGAAACAAGTTTCCTCAATTTTTAAAAACAAACCAATCACGATTTATTCAATCCAATGATTGGCAGGGACAGACAGGATCCCCTTTATGCTTTACTCATGATAGTCCATGAGTGGCAGTCCAGCTTAGTACAGTAATACCACCCAGGTTGCCTCTAAGTAGTCTTATGGGAACCACATTTCTACAGAGCCTGTTGCAACCTAAATAAAGTATATTGTGTTAGTGGTTGCTAGTGCAGAATTGGTTTGATAAAAGCACACCTGCCTGGGCAACACTCGCCACAGACTGGGATCCTGTGAAAAAAAAAAGAGGTAAGGGACCCAGGAAAATAAAGAAGAGACAATATTATTAATGAAGATGCTCACACCTCTAGCAGATGTGGTTAAGAAAGTTACTGGAAGTAATCCAAAAACCCTCAGAGGAAGATACTGCTACATCATGTAAGTAATGTGAGATAAAAGTATTGAAGGAAGTCCACATACCAGCCTGCACAATGTTCTCAAGTGGGCAATTCAACTGGGCTGAGAAGGTCTTAAGAGTGTTTGTTTGTAATTAAGCACAAAGCTACACAATGGGCTATCTGTGCTCTGCCCACCACGGTATTGAAACCCGGATTCTAGCATTGTAAGTTTACAGACATACCACTGTGCCACTGGGGGGTGCCTTAAGAGTGTGGCAAATCTGAAGAGATGTGACTTGAAGAAGACTCCTCACCTCCAAAAGAGCCCAGAATAAATAATTTGGATCAATTCCATATACACCTCAACAAAGTAATTGGGGATAAGTCCCAGAAAACTAAAGGATCCTAATGAATAAAAAGTCATTGTCTAGCACTTCTAAAGGCATTAGTGTGGACAACATAACACTTCATGACCCTCACTGAACACCACAAATCATCAAGATCTGATCAATCATAGAAGTGAGAAATAGTGGTCAGGTGAATTGGTGAAAAGGATTTAGCCCCTTCCCTGGCTGCCAGTGTCTTAAGAAAAAAGAATCTGTCTGAGTATAGGAGGACATAGGTAGAATGATAAAGTGTCCAGTGCACAATAAGCACAAACAACTCTGACCGGTGATGTCTGCAGGCCAGTAGCAACAAAATTAAACCTTATGGGAAAGGTAATATATTGTACATGGGGCTAAGGTCTCAAATGGATGTAGAGAAAAAGAATGAAATACCACCTTAATATACCAGTTAGGTAATTGAAATGGTTATTTGGAATGAAGAACCTGAAACAACTCGAGGAGGCCAGAGAGCATTGGGGACTCAAATAATTTTCAACTTGAGTATTTAAAGGTAGTCCAATAATGCTACCTTATACAAGTTGATTGTGGAAGATGCAAATCCCTTGTCAATAACCCAGGTAAAAAAACGAGTTATGGTTGGCACTTCTGGATGAAGTGGATTCAACCTCCTATTCCTACACCATTGTCAATATGTGTGCCATTTCCATTGATAAATGTCCATTGTGGGACTATGCAAAGACTGAGATGGATACATAGCAACCTTAGAAGTTAAACCCTGACACCATACGAAGGACGACATAACCTCCATTCAAGAAGCTGGAGCTTCAGGATGGCTGAATGTCCAATGTCAGATATTGGCTGCCTCAACAGAGATGGCCAAAGAGGAAGTGGAAGAGGTGGGCACTCCTAAAGGTACTGCAGAAGCAGAAACCAGGGTTTCGGTGCCAATCTAGTGCTATCAACAAGACCTGACAAGTGGTTGGTGATCATTGTTCCAAACTGATAGCAAATGTAATGGAAAACCTCATGATTCATTATCCATTCTGTCAGGAGAACCCATTTGGATCAAAACAATTGATCTGCCACCAAATTCATCATCCCAGAACATGGCAAGCTAGTAGGGTGATATGATAGGAGTGGGCCCAAGAAAGAAAATCCAAGGTTCGAAAACAAAAAGACCTGGACCAAATGCCCCCTTCTTGGGAAATAGAAGACACCACTGTGGAACTGTCAAAGTGAATCCTCAATTTTTCCTCTTAATAAGTCCAGACCATGAGACATCTTCCTTTCAACAGCAATAAGTACTACAACATTGTGTAGAGAAGCCTCATCTTTCTTCCATAGGCCCTGGAATTCCCAGATACCCACCACATCCTTGAAGCAAAGCATCTGTGAAGAGTTGGATCACTGGACAAGGTGGTGGCAGAGTAACACCTATCATAGTACTGTTCCTATCTAACCACCCTCGAGAGAAAAAATGATGAACCTGAATTAGAAAACTGGGAATCCAGTGAATCATTGTGCATGATCCATTGGTTGCATAAAGGCCATTGAAGGGATCTCATGTATGCTCATCCCAAAGGAATGAGGAATTTGAGTGATGCCCACATCCTCAAAAGAGAAAGAATCATCCATACAGTGGGAGAAGGAAAGGTGAGTAAGACTCGGATTGCTTATTCCATAGCATGGAGCTGAATGGGAGTTAGTTGAGCCCAACAGAAATACATCTTAAAATTGATACCCAAATGAACAATATATTGTGTTGGAGTGAGAATAGATTTCTCGGCTCTGATAATGGAGTCTGTCTTGGTTGCTTCTTAACCCTTTCCAGATGGGTCACTGGTGAAAGGCCATGTCATTGCATTTGTTAACTCACATTCAAAATTTTATTGAACTACTATTTCATGAACTTATGTCAATAACTTTGGTATCAAACTGTAGATTATAATTCAAATCTTAGTATTATACATTACTCAAATTCTTAATTTAAAAGTACATATTAAAAAACAGTTAAACATTGATTTGTTTCTGTCATGTGATATGATGAATGCAGCACTGGTTCAAATTAGATGTTTGTGATGTCAAAATACTAAGTCTGTAGTTTTGTACGAATTAGGAACTCGAATTACCGATATTGACAAGCTAGAATATAAAACAAGAGCTTCTTATCTTTTCAATTTGCTAAAATATTGCTCATGTAATAAATCAAACACAGTGGCACCCCACCCACCTCTTTCCTTTTTGGAAATGCTCCCTTATATACACTTACTTCTATATATAGCATGAATAACCAATTGGAGGTTCAGAATGTCCCCCTAGTGGCTTTCTCAACCATTTTAACAGGTTTGGACACCATCTTTTTTTTTCGAACCATGATTTCAAAGAGGTAGGTTGTGTCTTTAGTCTGCTC
>NW_013669458.1:75924-79419 GCF_000517525.1 Limulus polyphemus
CTTATATACACTTACTTCTATATATAGCATGAATAACCAATTGGAGGTTCAGAATGTCCCCCTAGTGGCTTTCTCAACCATTTTAACAGGTTTGGACACCATCTTTTTTTTTCGAACCATGATTTCAAAGAGGTAGGTTGTGTCTTTAGTCTGCTCAAAATTTCAAATTTCTTTAGATTGAAATACAGCTTACTTACTTTGCTTGATAAATTATAGTGGAATTTTATGGTATTGATATAGTAATTTGTGGTACTTTTGGTTATTCATCTGTATATATATAAAACCTAAAACAATTATTTTGTTTCATATCCTCCACATGCAAAATTATACAAGGCTTAGCAACCTACGTCAAGCAGCAAACAAGTACAAAGGTCGTTACTAGAAGAGACAATTGTTTGCTTTACTTCTTTATTTACTGTTCTATGTTTTAAGAAAAATAAGTTTAAGAACTTATTTCTAAATAGCAATAATCTATATACATATATAATGTATAATAATTGAAATTTGACTGTATTTTACAAAATATTACTCTACTAAAACACAGCCAAAATAGGTCACTTTGTAAAGACTAAATATCAGTTTTATATTATTGGATATTGGTTAGCCAGGAATGATTGAAAGGTCAATATAATAAATATACATATATGTATAAGGTTATGAAATTTAAGCTATTTAGTCTAAACATTTACGTTTTTGTGTTATAATCTGTAGTCATTCTAGAAAGAAAAAGGCATAATTTATATTTATTTCCTATTTTTTTTAACGTGGTTAAGAGATTGGTCAAATTGACCAAACCCGTACAGAGATTCATTACTGAAAATAACAGATAAAATATAAAATTTTTCTTAAGAAACATTTGATAACTATCTGGACATTATAAAGATTACGCTTGTGAAATTTGAAAAATTTTTTGATGCACAAAAGTATTTTTAATCTTAAAATGAAAATTACTTTGCATGTCGAATAGGCAACACGTGAAAAGAAAAAAAAAGGCATGAGAAAAACATTACTTTACAAATCTTAAGACTTAATAAAAAAATATTTTGTGTATGAAAACATTGTAATGTTTATTGATAATCTGCCAAATTTAGTTAACATAAGTTTACTAATTTAAAAGTTATAGCTTGAAAACTATAACAAGCACAAAATGGGATTGAGCCCGTGCTGAAAGTCAAAAAAACTTTTGACATTCATTTAAGATGTTCTAGAGGTTACGCAAATGACATTTGAAAATTGTATGATAAAAAAAAAGTTTTGTTAAACTTATCATGAAAATCACCTTGCAAGTGAAGTATTCAGAGTCCAAGTGCAAATAACTGGAATGCTGTGAATCAAGGAATGGAAAATCAGCCTGATGGTAGGCTAAAGCAAACTGATCCAAAGCCCACAGAAGGCGAGGCATGCTAACACCCTCATGTAACTGAGATACAAAATACTCAGCATGAACCTCAATATCAGGGGAAGAGGAAAACACAAAATACTGAAAGGGAGGGTATCACGTAACAAGGAAGGGAAAGGATTATAGGAAACCAGGGAGAGGGAAAAATAGAGCATACTGCGAAATCATGTCCAAAAAGCTGTATTAGGCCTAGTTAATCCCATAGTATGAACTTGGGAAGACATTGCAAATTCAGGTGGAGGAAAAGAACTGTCAAATGCTTCAGGTTTTGCTTGTTCAAGATGAAAATGGGTAACATCATAAGAAGGTTGGTTCAAATAACGATCAATCACTCAACGAATAACTGCCAATAATTCCATAATTGAGGTCCCCCCACGTGAAACCTGTGTGAATGTGCTTGTAGAAGGTATAACCTCCAATGTGGTAACTGGAATTTATAATTCAAAATGAATAACCAAACACAACTGTGTTGGTAAAAAGAAATAAAAAGTGTGAAAAAGTCTGTAATTAATGACTAAGTTCCATAACTGGGTAGAAATATAAAATAATTCTACTTCATAATAAATTACAAGTTAGTAATATTGAGATTCACCACTGTCAACTGGTGCTTAATTTTCTGCCTAAACTCAAAGTGATAGTTAGGTAGAGTAGCATAGAGTCACGTGTGTGTAGCGCTTCTATTGGTGGAGGTTTCTTACATGATACTTTGCATGCAAGAATCAGTTAAACCAACTGAATCGAGGGGTATGTGGGATTGAAAGGCTTGTGGCATGTGAAATAGATTTTACAAATAGAGGGAAGCACTGAATGAGAATAGCTATGTATGTGATAAGATGTAAGGTACCTTGTCAGAATTAGTTTTATTCTCCAAATAACGGTACATAAGTTAAAAAATTTTGTGCATACAAGCATGTATAATATTTCAAGAAATATATCTGACATTATCTAATAACAGCATATAACATCTCTGCAAGAACATTTGTATTAAAAGTATATTCATTCACATTATATTTTATGTGCGAAACCTAGATCGTCAACAAGAGCTGTTAAGCTTCATTTAGTTTTTACATCCTGTGATACTAAAATGTTAAATATTATTTGCAGTCTGTGTGTGTAGTATACAATAAAATCAGCTCAACAATATAAGTTCACTGAAAATAAAAAGTATAAGGAATAATGCAAAACCCAAAAATGAATAAAAGCAGATAATGATCTGTAAGCTACTTACCAACAGAAATTAAGTAAGTCATAGTCATTGCTGCATAACGTTGGATGTCAAGAATGGCATGGCTGAAAAGTTGTAGCACAGGAGGAACAGCTCCTAATGATACCAGCTCTTCTTTTGATCTGTCACCTGCATGTATATTAGGTTACAAGACTGAATGGCAGAGTAGCATTTAGTGGTATCAGGAAAATAAAAAGGAGGAGAGTAAAGCTGAAATTATTGATCTTATTAAGTTGTATAGCATAATAACTCACATATAAATGCACATAAAAATATGTAAAATTTTCAATTTAAATTAAATCCATCATAAATTTCTATATTTTCCTTTAAAGAATAAAAATTCAAAATTAGTTTTTCAAACTCAGTGAAGCTGAACTCAGTGGTTCGCAGGTGGGATCCGTATGAATCCACCAGTTTTCTAAACACATTTTCTAAACTATTTATGCATCAAACTGCTTGTGAATCTATGACTCTGTTGATTACAGAGTCCCTAAAAACGTATTAGTGATCCAACAAAATAAATAAGAACGTCAATTGCAATTAGTCCCACTAACTGTGCTGGGGTCCCCTACATATTTTCAGAGAAAATGAGTGATTACACTCAAATTTGTTGTTCAATTTTTCACAGTGAATGTTGAAACTATAAAAAGCAACAAAAATTACTCAACATGATGCAATGTGTTGACCCCATTGATAGTGAATAGCAAAAAACAAAATCTGTAATTTTTGGGCTAAAGTCATTGTAAATATTCATTTTTGAACATCTTAACTCATGCAATTCAAGAGTGACTGCATAAAAATAAATTGGAATGAAATAAGTGTAACCGCAAAAAATATCATAAAAATATCTAAACAGTCCCATTTTACATAA
>NW_013669458.1:80388-83075 GCF_000517525.1 Limulus polyphemus
TTCAGTTGTGGACTGTCCAAGGCATCTACAAACTGATCCCTCAGCAACAGCTTGAGGACATTGGGTGGTGCAGTTGGGTAGGCTTTGTGTGTCATACTTTCCAAGACCTTTGCCAGCTCTTGCAGGCTCTCCCCTTTAGCACGGACTCTAGTCCTAAACCTAGCTCTGTAGACTTCAGACTGATTTTAGGTTCCATACCAGAGTTCTAGAGCAGCTACCAGTGTTCTATAGTTGTGCTTGTTGTCTGCTAACAACTGTCCAAGTATTTCCAGTGGTTGTCCCTTCGAGCTCATTGCCAGATATACTGCTTTCTGCTCCTCTTTCCATCCATTCATCTCTGCCAGGAGCTCAAATTGTGCTCTATATGCTTCCCACGGTGCTTTCCCATCGAATTCCTGTGGCTTCCTTCATACTAGATCACCCCTATTGCTGACATTCATATCTGGGATGTGACTTCTAACAGGACTGAAGATGTCTGCATTAGGGTTTAGCTGGGGGGTCTGGAAGGGGCTTGCCATTGTCTGGGATTGATTAAGTCGATGGTATCCTCCCTGTGTAAAAGACAGTAAATCGTCCTTTAATGTATTTAATTCACTCTGAAATTTACTAATGTTTTCCATTTGTGTACTCTGGCTTTCTCTCAATTGTTGGAGACTTTCTTCTTGTTTATTTTCTTTCTCCTCCATCCACTACTGTAGTCTCTTTTCTTGTTTCTTTTCTCGTTCTTCTTGTTTCTTTTCTTTTTCCTCCAACAACTGCTGTAATCTCTCTTGTTTATTTTGCTGTTTGAGCTGCCACTGTTGCAAGTTATCTTGCCACTGCTGTAATCTCTCTTCTTGTTTCTTTTCTGTTCTTGTATTGCTGCCATCAAATCTGCTAAGCTGCAGTTTGATTTGCCACCTCTCGTTTCCATCTTCTTCTTCTTATTTTTTTTATTTTCCACCCCACTTCTGACACCATATTGTTACATCTGTGTTTGTTTGTTAATTTCCCATCTCTAGTCGTTTGTTAATTTCCGTATAATTTCTTTCAGATGAAACTTTAGTGATATGAGTCCTTTCTTAAATAAAACTAGTTTATTCTTTCTCAATACGACTTTGCAATACACTTAATTTCCAGAGTCACTTTAACTTAAACACACGCTATAATTCACAACGATTTACACACTTTACTTATGACTTGACTCGATTATCTGTCTCTATCTCCCTGTCTGCTATGCAATTATCTCCCCCACTTTATTTGCCAGTCTTATATATACAAAAAAGAGGGCGTCTCAAGCCTTCTGGAACCTTCTAGATACTCATTACATGTTACCAGCGTCACGTGACTTCCGCTGTCGTAACAGTATTATTTTCCTTTCCTGTCCTTTAGTATTGATATTATTTATTGCAACACATGTCAATGGGTATTTCTGGCCAATATTATGGTATCTTCAGCAGAAATACTTTATCCTTTGGCAGAATGTTGTTGCAATAGTTACTACACGAACCATCATGAACTAAGAATGAGTTGGGTTATATTAAAAAAATTATTAAACCTTTCAAATATGTATCTTAAAACATAACTAACACATAATTAACTAAAATATAAAACTAAAACCCAGATACAATTTAACTGTGTATCTAACTAACATATTTCTAGGTTAGAAACAATGCAAAATGCTAGTAAGGACAAAAGTGAAAGCAATGCTAAGAGCAATTTGACTTGTTCTCTATGAAATTCTTCTTGCCAATTTTAAAATAACTATGGGGAGATCATATTTTAAAATGTGCTCTTTCTATTAGTTATAAGCATCTAGCTCAAATAAGTATAACTGGCTGAAAAATTACAACTCTGTGTGCAGAAATTTGGTGTGGTTTCTGTCAAGAGTTCCAAGAAATTTATTTCTCCTTTCTCTCAACATGCTCTAAGGAGCCTAAGAGAAGAATGTGTAAACAGAGCATTTAACCTAGTTTCTGTCTATATATAATACAATGTATGTGAAGAAGTATTCAAGTTACATAGACTGAAGAAAAGACAGCTCTTGTGTCACATGACAATAAAACTGAAGTTTATATATTTTTTAAAGGTTTCTTTTGAAATAAAGGAATTAAAACTTAAATAATATAAATATGCATTATAACATAGATTATAATTATAATTTCACTGACATAATTTGATTGTAAAATTGCTAAATTAAATTTTGAATGTAACTCATTAAAAACTCATGTCATGCAGAGAAATGCACATAAAGGGAACCCCATAAACAGAGGGTTAAAGAGTACAGAACTAGAACTAAACATTAACATCTAAGTGTACATGTTTCAGAATAAGTAACTATTTCTAATCATGAACTATGACCAAATACTATATTATAAGTGGGACACGATAAGGAGTAACTAACTATGTCTAATATAATCTTCAAAATGTACATGTGAAGTACTGATTAAACATGTCTATAGATTATCTTTAATATGAACACATCAAGGAGAAATTAACTATGTCTAATATAATCTTCAAAATGTACATGTGAAGTACTGATTAAACATGTCTATAGATTATCTTTAATATGAACACATCAAGGAGAAATTAACTATGTCTAATATAATCTTCAAAATGTACATGTGAAGTACTGATTAAACATGTCTAAAGATTATCTTTAATACGAACACATCAAGGAGAAATTAACTATGTCTAAACTTTTATCT
>NW_013669458.1:83085-86444 GCF_000517525.1 Limulus polyphemus
GAACACATCAAGGAGAAATTAACTATGTCTAAACTTTTATCTCTAGTAAGTTGCAAGTTAAGGAGTAATGAGCTATATAGTGATATCAAAACATTATCTTATATGTGGACATATTGAGGACATTAACATGGATGTGTACATGGGAGAGGTATAATCAACTAAGAATAAGCATTATCTTTCATGTGTAAATGTGATGAAGTAATGAACTAGATGTAAACAATACCTTCTACATGAACATGTTAAGGAATAATCAACCAGAATTTAATATTAACATCTATATATTACGTGTTAACGAGCAACTAATGTAACTAAAGATTAACATCTATGTTAACAAGGTAAGGAATAAGTAAGTCTGACATGAATGAGTGATGAACTATGACTAATCATGATATATTAAAGTGGTATATTTTAAGGAGTACATAACTATGACTAAATATTATTTTCTATGGGGTAGACATTAAGGGGTAACAAACTAGATCTAAATGATATATCATATAATGCTTGGAGACGGCTTGAATGGGTAATGAAGAAAAACTATAATACAAGTTTAACATAACAGCAAATGTACGACGTTTTGACAAGGTTTTGTCATCATCATGTGGACATGTTAAGGAGTAATACATGATGTCTAAAGATTAAGCTCTATGAGTTATGTGTTAAGGTGGAAAAAACTATATCTAAACAGTAACTGTTACAAGTTACCTGGTAAGACAGGAAGGACAAGGCATAAAACAGTTGGAATGAATTTAAACCTGAAGAAAATTCCAAGTGCAGAACTGACTGGTCAGGGAGAAGAAAGGAAACCATGGGTAGAAGGTATACATAAGATGGGCAGGAAAAATCAAAAGATATACATCAAGTAGAGAAGTATTGGATGGGAAAAATCACTCCATTTCGCCTTCCTTAACTTCAGCTTCAAAATATTGTGAAGGGAAATGTATGAAAGAGATGGAAGAAGAGGGTCCAAGTGGTACCATGGACCCTACTACATGCTGGACAATGGCTGTCACAATTACAACAGGCAAAGAACTTTCTTAACTGTTGGTAACTGTGAGTGATATTTGTACTCACTTCAGCAAAAAAAAAACAAATGCACGTTTATTTGTGAATTCAAATTGAAAACACAAAGTAGTTGAAGTAAAATATTTCAACAAGTCTCAACTAAATTAAACATATCTTTGCACGACCGTGCCTAGGAAAAGAATAAGGATCTTTGCATGTGAATATAGAGAGAGCATTTGTGCAAGGAGGGTTATGTCATCATGTAGCAGTGCAATTTCACATGTTCTCACATGAATTTTAGGTGCGAGTTACACAAGGCCCGTGGTATGAAGGTCTTTCAGGCAGAAAGAAAAAAAATACTTATCTGTGTACAGAGGTGAGTGGTCATATTAGAGAAAGACATGTTAAATTACAGTTAAGATTTTATTTTTCTAACAAAGTGATGGAACATGCTACTGTTGGCAGTAATGATGACTGGAACTTTACAGGAGTTTAAAAGGAGAACTTATGCTTTCTGGAATTTAATGCTTTCTTTTTAATTCTCTAGAGTGGTTACTGTGCAATGACCACCTTGAAGGACCAACTGATCTGTGTTGTTCATATGTAATTTTGACGAATATAATACAAAAATTACCATAGTATTTGGTGGTAACAAGATTTAAGTCATGTCTATTTAACAAGAGTTAAAATTAATAATTAACAGTCTCCACTTGTGGTAATTTGCCTGGCAATAACAGTAGATTTTTAGTTTCTTAACTTCTGTCATATTCAGTTATATTTCTTTGTAAATGAATCTTTTTTTTTCTCATACAATTTAATAATGTGAAAATCAGTTTATCATGACTAGGACTTAATCACACCAGTATTTTATGACTGCTGGTCTCCCCCCTACTCTGCTACAAGGGCTTCAAACACAGTGACACAACTCTCAACTTAGATCATCACAATATTTCATGGTTTTAAATCTTTTCATGCAGAAAATATTTATACAAAAATATGTATTTTCATTTCATAATCTCAATCTAAACATTTTGAAGTGGAATTACCTTTCTTTGCTACTTTGAGGATGGCATCACAAGCTGTATACAAAACATTTTCTTCCTTGCTTTGTAGCATTAGAATGAAAGTTGTGTTATTGTTACTTTCTATCAGCACTTTCTCAGTCTGAAAAACAAAAGATTTAGAGGACTGAATCTTGCAATAATTATATTTCTGCTTTAAAACATGTATAGAACCATGTAACCAAAAACATCTAAGTTGATATCATTAATTTAATTATTGTGTGTGTGTGTGTGTAGAAAACTTTTTCATAGTAAATGAAAAGTATTAGGAGCAGAATATTAGATTAGCCATGAGATCAGAGAACCAACAGAAATATGGTGCTGTAAATTAAATAGTTTTTGTTAAATAGAAATGAAAAGAATTACTGACTTCTTATGTATAACACTCATAATACTCTCGTACATTACAATGAGTTAAACTTTTTCTCTACAAAAACCTACCCACTTGTCATGTATATATTTACTCAACATAATGGTAGGGTAAAGCTATCAAAACATGCAGGTAGTCTTTTAATTTTGGCCTTCTGCCAAATAAATATTTCTATTCTTCATTTTAAATTTTAATCCTATTTATAATTTTAAAAAAGATATAAGTACATGGAACTTAGTTGGTTTAAAATGTAAATCATGGATACAAACTGAAAAATATTGATTAAGAACAGCAAGTATTAAAGTTAAGTCTTAATGACATAGATGAAGGTATAGTCAATAAATTACTTAAATTTGCAGATCATATTAAGATGCTTGTTGTAAAGAGGATGCTGCTGATTTACAAAAGGATTTCGATCATTTATATGGCATTTATATTTAGATATTTATATTTAGATCAAATAAATGGCAGATGGGTTTTAATTATAATAAATGCAAGATAGTGCATGTGGGTTATAATTTAAATTATAAGTATAATTTGGATGGGAATTACCTCAATAGTGTCATGAAGGAAAGGGATCTTGGTGTAATAGTCAATCAGTCTCTAAAGCCATCCAAGCAGTGTGCTGTTGCTAGTGGTATGGCAAATAGGATTTTAGGTTGTATCTATAGATATTGAATACAAGTCTAAAGAGATTATACTTTCATTGTACAGGTTACTGGTTAAGCCACATTTGGAATATTGTGTTCAGTTTTGGGCTCCTTACCTTAGAAAGGACATTGAATTGTTGAAAAGGATTCAGAGAAGGGTTACTAGAATGGTGCCTGCGATGGATGGGTTGTCATATGACAAGAATCTGAAATCTCTCAAATTGTTTTCTCTTGAAAAAAGAAGAGTTGGGGGGGGAGTCTGATTGAGGTATTAAG
>NW_013669458.1:87086-92924 GCF_000517525.1 Limulus polyphemus
CGTTAATGAATAATTTTAATTTAACAAAAGTTTTGCCAAAACAATTAGACCAGATTTATAAAAATATTTTATAAAACCTGCACGACAACTTAGGGGAAATCGGGGGGAGGGGGAGCGACGCAATCTTGAGAGGACATAACGTGTTGAACTTTACAAAATATCACCTGTTTGTTTGGGAATATATTTATGTTGTGCTCATAACAAAGAAGGTGAGTTAAAGATAATAATATGTGAAATAATATATTCATATGTGCAAAAAGGGGGACACAACTATAAATTTTGGCAAGGTAGGGGTCATCTTCAGCTGAAACAGTTTTATTTTTCTAAGAGGGTGGTTGGCCTTTGGAATGGGTTGCCTTCAGATGTTGTAGAGGCAGTAAATTTAAGTGAGTTTAAGAAAAAGCTTGATAAATATATGAATGAAAAGGGCTGGGTTTAAATTATTTTTTTTAATTATTTTAATTTAGTTTTGAGGATGGAACAGCCAAGATGGACCAATAGGTCCCATGTTGTCCCAAAATATTATGTTATGTTAAGAATGTCCTTTAAAAATCATTCTTGAAGAAATGATATAAAAAATCTGAAACATTATACAGGTTTTAAATAAAAAAATTTTAATGAATTATCAAAATGTCAAAAGCATAAGATGAAAAACAAAAGTGTTGTAATAAACTGTATTTTTTGTATTTACAGTTAGCTGTATTTTTTTATTGGACAACAGTATACAGAGTTTGGCTAAGAGAAACCTACTGATGCAGACTACATGACAATGCACAACTACTTTACCACAATCTAAAGCATACCTAATAACCAAATAACAAGCACTTCTAAAAACCCAAATCTAAACTTACACATGTAATTGTTTTCAGTATAAATATAAGTGATCATCTAAAACTCACTCACTGAGATAACATCAATAATGTATAAATATAGCTACTGTGATATGATAAAACAGGTGTAAGGAAAAGAGAATTATGAGGTCAATACTTTGGCCACATGGCCTCCAATACTGGTGGTACACTGAGTTTTTATTTACTTCTATCTAATCAAAAGAAACGTACATAAGCTAGTGTTATACAGGAGTTGTAATTCAACATATTGGAATACAAACACTTGTTGAGAAATGAATGTAAGTTAGCTACCATGCATCTAATATAACCTAAATATTTATTTATAACTTATTCATGTTGGATGAACCTTAAAATGAATGCTTATAATGGTTATTATGTTAATTAAAGCCCAAATATTTATAGCCCTCACCAACCGAAAACTGGGAAAGTTTAAGTTCTTTGATATTTGAAATATAAAATTCATATCTGCATGAACTTCTGAAAGAAAATGACCAGTAAATAATGAATTACAAAATATCAAAAACAACTTACAACTTCAATGGTTGATGGTTGTGGTCTTTCTGAACTACTGAAAGGGAATGACCAGTAAATAATGAATTACAAAATATCAAAAACAACTTACAACTTCAATGGTTGATGGTTGTGGTCTTTCTGAACTACTGAAAGGGAATGACCAGTAAATAATGAATTACAAAATATCAAAAACAACTTACAACTTCAATGGTTGATGGTTGTGGTCTTTCTGAACTACTGAAAGGGAATGACCAGTAAATAATGAATTACAAAATATCAAAAACAACTTACAACTTCAATGGTTGATGGTTGTGGTATTTCGTCCTTTTTTCCTTTCCTCTTCTTATCTGCCATCTTCAACCTTATGATGTACCATAAAGTTTTAATAACCTAATTTTAAATATTAACACTAGTTACATTTCAATTAAATTATATCAAATGAATAGATAAAAGCAAGCTTGAAATAAAATATTTAAGATGTTTAGGGAATTAAATATGTTGCATGTTACCAGCCTATCTGATATCTAGGAGAATAAGTTTGGAAATATTTCTTTGTTAGAGTCTAAATCAAAGTGTTCTTAGAACCAATTAAACCTTTTGGTAATTGATTTATGGAATAGTTTAGCAAAGGATGTGATGTGTGATAGGTCTGTAAGATCAATTTATGGACATAAAAGATTATACTTAAAGCTGGGCTTTATTGTTTATATTTCTATCATTTTGGGTGCTTGATGGATGACCTCAATTGCTAGCTATTCTGTTGTCGTTCATTTATGTAATCATTTAAAAAGTAGGAGAACTGCACATTACATGCCATGTAACAGCACAAAGAGGTCAAATATTTGAAATTCTATAAGCATTGAAGATGGTGAAAAAAAAAAGTAAAAAGCTGTGCCAAAATGTCTTATTGCATTCAGCTTGTTCATATTATAAGTCATTCTTTCCAATATCTGGAAAAACTTTGTATTAACAATCTTAAAATATAAAAACATTACATGAAATTGAAGAGCTTGTAGTGTTAAAGCTGTAACAAGGAAAAATCCACTTTTATAAAAATAATATCAATTAACCACCTCAATTCACTGTTTTGCCAATCAGGAATATGATCTATAATATGTTACCTAAAATTCAAATATGATAATTTGTCATGTAGCCTTGGCTATATATATATATATATATATATATGTATATTGGTCTCACAAAATCTTGCCTATATTGTAATTTTGAAATGAACTGTTGTGAACCTTGGTTAGACATAAAAAAGTATTTGAATGTTTCGCTTGTACGAAGAGCCACCTGAAAAATGGAAACCATTCAGTACATCTCAAAGTCTCTTTAGCCAATTGTGGAACAATTACCAAACAAATGGTACAGTTATTTGGATATATGGATGAGATAATCATTGTCCACAGTACACAAATGAATGTTACTGGTCCTTTTCCATAATTGTAGATTCATGGTGTGAGACTGAATCATATGGTTGCAGCCATCACTGGATAAAGTTTCAGTGAACAAATGCTTAAAAACAAACTTCAGAAGGCCAGTCTGTATGCCAGGTACCCAGTGTGGACATTCCAGTTACAGCAAGCCACAAAATAACTTGTATGCAATAGTGTCAGGGTTACATGGAACAAAATTTATCACATAACCTACAAACAATAAGCAATCATTTGGTTCTTCAAGGTTGTCCTTTCACAACTATCCTTGGGAAAAGTAAAAATCTAAGCCCACTCATTACTTTTCAGCAAATCATTAATTCCTCTCTTAAAATCCTGTAAAGTACTGGCTTCCACAACCACAGATGGCAACTCATTCAATAATTCAACAATCCTTTTAGAAAAATAGAACTGTTTTAACTAGAGCCTAACCTGAATTTTCTAAGTCTTAAACTTGTGTCCCCTGTTTCTATCATCTTCAGAACATAGCATAAAAAATCATAAGCCTTAATCCTATCAATCTTCTGAGTAATCCTGTAAACTTCAATAAGATTACCTCTTACCCTTTATTTCTCAAGAGAAAATAAGTTAAAATATTTTAACCTATCCCTGTAAGATAACCATCATATCCATGGAATCATCCTAGTAGCTCTCTTCATGACTCTTTCTTAAGTAAGGAGACTAAAACCTTGCAGCCAGATAACAAGCATATAGTTGTTTGGAGAGAAGTCAGAACCAAATCCAACATCATGTTTATAAACATGATTCACATGTCAGTGTTGAATATACACTGTGGGCAGGGATAAATTGGTACATAATCTGATACTTCCATTAATGCCACACATCAAATTCAATGTCATTGAGCATGTATGGGATGTTCTTGGGTGCCACATTATATCCCTTAAAGTAATTCCATCCACTAAAGAAACCCTAAAAATAGCTCTTTCCAAGAATTGGCCAAGGACTTTATCAACACACTTTATTCTAAGTATAAAGTATTAATATCACGTTTCACATGATGTTCATATTTCATGCTGATCAAAATGTCATGAACAGTAAATCCATAAACTCTTTTAATTTTATAAGCTGCAGACTTAATGGCCAATCATTTACATTTTAGATCACATGTAGTGACATCAGATTGTTGATTGGAAAATAACTGTATTGACTTTATTTTATAACTGTGATCTTACCTTGTCATGGTTAAGAATATTATAAATGCCAACTGTCCTTTGACAGTTTTGTGCAGTATATCATACAGCACATGACCAACTCAAAACTTGCCAAATTACCTTTGATCAGGAGAAACTTTTATTACAGTTACATCCTAAAAGAAATAGAATTATGAGCAATGAATTTCATAGAGCCAAGCCTATTGTTATCTAAACAATGAAATGAAATTACAATATTTAAATCATAATAGGCTTGATCTTGGCAGTATCTGAACTCACCTGAATACTTCTGCTATATTGCATTTAAAATTTAAGCATAATATGTTACACTTTTTTAATCAACAATAATAATATATTGTTACTTATGTGGATTAGGTCTTTTGCTTAGTTTTTTTTAAGTTTTATGTTAATATTAATATTATTAGATGTAATTATTCAGTGTTCCTTTTTACAACATTCAGCTTTGTCTTACTAAATATTCTTAAGAACTTTTTAGATAAGTTTAGATCTTCTTTCTCTTCCATATTAAAAACAACATGTATGTTAGCTGTAATACTTAAAAAGGTAATGAACGTTATAGAACTAAAGGTGATATCTAGGTATTAGTATTTAGTACTTCTAGTACATCCATGTTATCCAAACACATATATTTTCTACAAATTTTAATTACTAAACTTTAAATAGGCATATGTTCAGAACTATATCACACGCAAAATAAATTGAATAAAAAAGATCGCGCCAAAAATACTAAAATATGATCGACACTGTAGGTGTAGTGTAATACCTGATACTATCAGTATCAGTGCTCTGTATTCTTTGGTATATAACTATAAGAACCTAATTTTAAAAATTAAGATTTCAATTGTGATTAAAATTATTAGTCATTATTACTATGAATTAAATGTAATATCACACCTTTAATAATACAATTTAATTAACAGATTACGCTTCGCCAACTTAGGCAATACACCATAAGCCTAACGACAGTAATGCTAGTAGTAGTAATAGCATACTACACGTAGTTAAGACTTACGTTACTTCGAATAAATAACATATTATTGGTATCTAGCAGAGACCCGCAAAACATTTGCGGTCAAATTAGTATTATCAATGCAATAGTACTTCATTAAATACAAATTTCTAAAAAATACTAATTGTAGACACCGAAATCTACAACTCCACTTGTGTTAGGCCTAACATTAGTTGTTGTTGTTTAAGGTAAATTAATATGTAGAATTATACACTTTGCTTAAGCCTTTGCTAAGTACGGCCTATATTCGAAGAGTAAAATTAAAAATTGTAACTTGTATGCGTTTTTCGCTTTAGGTTAGTTAGGGCTCAACTTTAGCGTACTTAATACCATCAGCAAATAAAATGATAATGTTATTATACGACCTAAAATTAGATCTCTTTAAAATCTTTGATAAGATTTTAATATGTAGTACAAAATTCCTACTAAAGTATATTTCATCCGCCTTTTGTTTACATCCGTTTAAATGAAATGCGCGCGCATTTTCAGAGCAGACGAAAACTAAGTATTATTATAATAGATAATATTAACAACGCCAGTAATAAGATTTCTTAAAGACTTAAATCCATTAAACGAAACCTTGGCTTAAAGTAGTTTAACAGAATTACAAAACTAAGCATTTCTTATACAGTATTATACACGCATTAAAAGTGCTCGATACCGTTCGCAATATTAATTTAAGGAACTACTCTAGTGGAGGCACACATATAACAAAGAGATATGTATCCGCGTTCACGATATGAAGTATCGGTTTCAGGGGGAGAAATACTTTAATCATCAATGTCCTTATAATACTGTTACGTCTCCGTTTGTTAAATTGATTTTCCGTAAACTTC
>NW_013669458.1:93580-98073 GCF_000517525.1 Limulus polyphemus
GTCACTTAACTCCTGGAAATCCCAAAATAAAGTAATGTTTTTTATAAAAGTTTATATTTCATGGTCAAAAATTGTTCAGTTCTCTTCCCCCGGTACTGCCTGATCAAAAAATTTGCCCTCAGAACTTGGTAAAAGCCTAGAAGTTCTAAAGTTAATTTCTCTAAAAGTAGGTATGATTCAATAAAAACTCATACTCCTTTAATTTGCCAATAAGGTGGGGAGGTTAATATAAATCCAACATAAATCCTACGTGAAAATCATTGATAGTGGTTATCTTGAAAATTGTGAACAAACATGACCCCCTCACCGTTATATACAAATGCTACCAATGCCTACCACCCAGGAACTACTTGGGTCTTCACACCAAGTACTTCTAGCGTATACGTTCAACAATGCTTTCACAAAAGAATACTCTGGAAAATGTTTCCAGCCTTCACTTAGCATCCACCTGGAATATTTTTCAGATTTTAGTATTTTATATTTTATTTGAAAATATTTCATAGCTTTTTGTTTTTGTTTTTTTTTTTCAAACATCAAGGAATTTCCGTTCCTGTTAATGATTTCAGTCTTCCTAGTTGTATATTTAGTGCTTGTTTGAAATTCGTAGAGGTTACGTTAACAGTTAATTGCTGTTTCAGGATAGTTCAATCATGTTTACAGCATCATCAAGCAATATTTGTGTAAATAACCCAACAAACATAATGAATTACACCTTTATCTATTACTTAATCTGCGGTAAAGTGAATACTTTGGCAAAATACAGTCCTACCTCTCCAGTGGCTCAGCGGTAAATCTGAAGGCTTCTAACACTAAAAACGGGTTTCGATACCCGTGGTGGGCACAACATAGATAGCCCATTGTGTAGATTCATGCTTAACAGGCAACAAACATATAGACAGACATAATATATTATCATCACGTAGATATAGTATAGCAAGTCCACAATTTTTTTGGGGGGAGTGCTATTTAGCTTCACCTTTCTGATAGAAAACAATGTCCTCTCACCAGATTTTAAAATAAGTTTCAGGAGTGAGTTTTATTTTAGCTAGAATCAAGTTAGAATAACGCTTTGTTTGTTTGTAATTAATCAATAAGCTACACAATGGGCTATCTGCGCCCTGCCCACCACGGGTATCGAAACCCTGATTCTAGCGTTGTAAGTCCACAGACATACCGCTGTGCCACTGGGGGGGGGGGCTAGAATAACGACCAGGAAGATTTTTACAAGCCGATCGATTATGTAGTCAATGTCATTGTCGAATACCTATTGGCAATTTCTTGTTTAATGATGTGTAATGTCAATGAAGTCAAACGATTCTGACCCATACAAATACGTATGTATGACTTGAATCTTCTTAGCTAGTGTCACCTGGTGGAACAGCGGTAAATCTACGGACCTTTAACACCAAAATTTGGAGTTCGATTCCATGTTCCATGCGGTGGATGCAGCAGCTAGCTCAATGTGGCTTTGCTATAAACAAGAAAGAATCCCCAATAGCCACGGCAGTTGAAATTCTTTTAGGCAGGATTTGAGTAAATTAATCTATGAGACCTTTTTTTTTCCTTTTTATTAGCAATATTTTTGTGCGCCAGCAATATCAAGCGTGGAGCGCACGTATACCTGATTAAATTTTATTACTCATTAGGATCTCTACTAGCCTACCCGCAAATTGAAATTATTTTAGGCAGGACTAGAGTAAATTAATCTATGAGACCTTGGGCGTGGTCAAATATATCAAAGTATAGGGATTGGCCTACTGAGTCCAAAACTGTAATTATATCTCAAATCGGTCAAGAGATGACGGAGCTATGAGCTAAAGGTTTGTACTTGAAAAACCAACAAAACCAACTCAGAGTCGTTCTATGAGCAGCAAGCTAAATGAACTCTACCAAGCATGATGTCGCAAATATGATTGCCAGAATAGTAGCCAATCTTAAAGACACGTAGTACGGTTTTGTCTGTTGTTAAGCACAAAGCAAAATAATAAATTATCTGTGCTCCGTCCAGCGCGGGTATTGAAACCTGATTTTTAACATGATAAGCCCTAAGACCTACCGATTAACCACCGAGACCAAGTGAAACGGAATCTAAGACACAAGTTGAACAACAGATTATGTCACATTATGAATGGATTTGGAGTTCAGTTCTACTTTTGTCCTAACTTTCTATTTGTACAAAACTTTGCATATCATTCTATGTATTCAATTTCTATCAGAGAAATAACTTGGAATTTATAAAATCACAAATTTTACAGAAATTTACTAGTATTTGTTCATAGAAAGTATATTTCTTTTTTTAATTCCATTGAATTACATAAGAAAACATCAAAGTAAAGGAGTGTACTGGATGAAAGGCAGTTCCTTTACTGCAGATCTGAAAATATATCAAAATTTGTTAAACTAAAATTTGTCGAAATTTGTTACTTGAGCACATGATTTGTTAGAGTGAGAACTAAGTCTTTTACTTTTACTGTTACGTAGACTGCTACTTGTTTCAGACTAAAAAAGCATAGCATTATATATGGGATTCTATAATGCTATCCTTCTCGTTGAGAATGTACTTTCTATGTAACTGATGGTCTTTCTAATAGAAAAATAAGTAGGTATAACCTGACCCACAAATTGAAAATATCACTTCCGGCCTTTACATAGTGCACTTTTACAGCAGTGACTTTAAATTTATCCTAGGGGTTGTGAGAAGATTCACACACAAAAAAAATATGGCACACTTCTTTCCCAGCATGTATAAAGTAAAGCAAATCTTACTACTGAAATCTACTGACGTGTCAACTGTTCGAGATGGCACTATGCATCCAACTGATGCATATTAGCTCGCATGTTGTTGGATGGAATTCTCCTCCCTCTGGTATTGTAAGTCATTTATCAATCCTCGGATGGAAGTGCTCTACTCCAATTAATGGCACACCCTTCTCACTAGTAGGTAAACTGTATTTCACATAAAATTATATTACTTTATACTTACATGTCTGTTTATTTGAACATGTGGTGCACTACAGTTTTTGACATTTAGAGATAATAGCATTTGGATCCTTTTTAGCTGCATACGTGTGTGTCTGTAGGGATGGGGTATGAATTACCTTACACAAGGGGAAAGGGTGCCGTCTGAAAATTGTTAGAACCGCTTTACAAAAATCTATCCATGGAGAAATCACACATGATACCATAGATAGAAACATGTCTGTGTTAAAATTCTTGGTGAATTTGGAATGCTTACCTTAACTAAAGCAGGTAAGAAGTATCAGGTATGTATCTTCCATTTACCTTCAGGCCTTCCTGACTGTCCCTAACATTAAAATTTAAAATCCAAAAGGCAATGAAATTAAAGTATTGGTCAAGAAATTAGTAATACTTACTCTCGCTCCTGTAAAATACATACGTATCACTTCACATACAGAAGACAGAAAGTTTTCATAAAAGATACAATTTGAGTTATATAGCACTGGTAAATATTACTAAACATTTTGATTGATATAGTACTGGTAAATATTACAAAACATTTTGATTGATATAGTACTGGTAAATATTTCAAAACATTTTGATTGATATAGTACTGGTAAATATTACAAAACATTTTGATTGATATAGTACTGGTAAGTATTAATAAACATTTTGATTGATATAGCACTGGTAAATATTACAATACATTTTGCAATACAAAAGTATCCTTTCTACACAAAAACACACACATATACATATATATTTAACACATCTTATTCCTTAGTTTATTTTTAATGTACACGTTTACATTTTCACATTACCTATTTACACACTGTTCCTGGCATGGCCTTTTTGTTAGGCACTCGACTTGCGACCTGATGGTTGCGGATCCGAATCCCGTCCCCAAACATGCTCACCCCCGTTCAGCCGTGGGAGATCTTATAATGTGATGACCAATTCAATTTTTCGTTAGCAAATAATAGCCCATGAATTGGCGGTAAATGGTATTGACTAGTTGCCTATCACTTAAGAAGTAGGGACGGTTAAAGCAAATAGCCTTCGAGTATCATTGCGCGAAATTCAAAAACTAACCACTCTTTTTTTAACAGTTGATGAGTTTTAGATTCGGTTATAATATAGGTATTGACAGTGAAAAATCTGTTGATTTTATGCGAGAAGATAATGTCATCACAGATTGGTTAATTGCACATAAAAACACAAACAATGAAATAATAACCAACACATTATCAAGAACAACGATGATGCCATATTTATTAATCTCGTATAAAACATTTGAAATTAGATTAGCAATCATCACATTATCAAGGAGAAGGATAATGTTATATATTGATCAACTGTGCACAAAACAGTCGAACACTGAAGATACTGTTACATTATGAAGAAGAATAACGTCATACATATAGATTGATCGCACACATAAACACTTGCACACTGAAGATATTGGTGTACTTTGGTGACAGATTTTCTTGTAGACAGATTTTGTTAAACAAGACCGATGTCTGTAGGTTTACTTT
>NW_013669458.1:98996-102964 GCF_000517525.1 Limulus polyphemus
AAAGTAAACCTACAGACATCGGTCTTGTTTAACAAAATCTGCTTACACTGAAGATAATAAACATTACGTTATTAAAAAGAAGGGTAATATCATATATTGATCAATCATATACAGAACTCTCGAACACTTAAAATGAAAACCATTATCTTATGAAGAAAAGATGTAATGATTTATTGTGGTTATAGTGGTTGATTGTACAAAGAACTCTAGAACACTGAAAATGATGACCATTATCTTATGAAGAAAAAGGGTAAACATTTATATTGACTGATCGTGCAAAGAACTCTAGAACACTGAAGATGATGACAATTATCTTATGAAGAAAAAGGGTAAACATTTATATTGACTGATCGTACAAAGAACTCTAGAACACTGAAGATGATGACCATTATCTTATGAAGAAAAAGGGTAAACATTTATATTGACTGATCGTGCAAATACTTCTTAAAAACTGAAGATGATGACCATTACTTTATCAGAAAGAAGGGTAATATTATGTATTGATCAATCATATACAGAACACTCAAACATTGATGATGATGATAACAATCACGCATCTTCATCCACTTCATCTGTGGAGTCGAAAGTAAGGTGGCTCCTGGAGTCTTTAGAATTTTGGCGTACTTGGCAGTGTCTCCAAAACTGCTAAACAGGAAGCTTCCCAATGACTCTCCCTCTATTTTAGTGTATAAATTAGCGAGTCAAAGCAAGAGGATAAATATTCAACACAATTGGTAAGTTGGGTGTACAGGATAGGAGGGAAGGTTAAGATGTGTAGCTTTAAAGTTGTAGCAGCCTTGTTGTAACAATTATCTGGTCTAAAGTTGCTTTTACACAGTGTAATAACTAATCCTGTGTTCAAGTGACATTTCTGTAGACTTTACACAATATAATAACTAATTCTGTGTTCAAGTGACATTTCTGTAGATTTTACACAATATAATAACTAATCCTGTGTTCAAGTGACATTTCTGTAGACTTTACACAATATAATAACTAATCCTGTGTTCAAGTGACATTTCTGTAGACTTTACGTACTCATGTGCATATCATCTGTAAAAAATGTATCCCTAGCATCTGTTGGTATTTTGTTTCCAAGATTTTATTGGGTCACTTGCTTTAAAAAACAAACAAAAACACTCATCTGTGCTATCTAATTTTACCATTACCATGAAACAGCTACCCTGAACTCAACCAAATTCTCTTCAATATTATCTGGTTACTAAAGCAACAGAGACCAAGAAATAAACGGGGGTGTGGTTGTGAGAGGTGAAACTACAAGTACTAATTCCTACGTAAATAACCAAAATAGGCTAGCCAGCATACAAGTACCAGTCTCTTAACTTCTGACATCTCACTTCCTCTAGGTTCCTTCCAAATGCGAGTTTAGTACAGACCAGAAGCAACGAGAAAGGAGTACTTTTTCCTCTCCAGCAGTACATTCGTAGTCTACACTTTCATGTACTTCATTAGCACTTTGTGCTGAAACAATGCTAAGAAAATATACACTAAAACTGGGTGCGTGTCTATAAAATTTATATAATTTAAAATATTCAATCATTAGTAAATAAGACACTGGATACACCAAGTTTAGATTTGGCATGATACTCAAGCTACTGTTTGTGGTTTTTACTTACCATTCACTTATCAGCTTTAAGGAAAATATTAAGTGCCCAACATTTCTAAACAATGCTTTGTACATCAATAATCACAGTTTATTTCATATTTTCATATACTAGTAGCTTTTAGCAGACTGCCTCTGGCTGTTTAGCATCGCTACCATAACAATCAACATGAACTACCTTGTGGTAACTGTGGTACTGTAATGTGCTGTCACCTAAGAGCTCGACCGACTTTTCTTGACAGCACAAATATTTATTCTCTCCAAAAGAGCTTTAAGCAAAAAGCTCTAGTTTGGCTGAATTCTCCTGATGATTATTTATTTACTTTCATAGATGGCCACAAAAACCATTGACCAAACTGTCGCTCTAAACCTCATTTTAATCAGTCATACTCTCAACTTGATCATAATAAGTACCACCTTGAACATAACCACAATCCGTACTATTTTGAACTTGATTATAGTTCGTACCATTCTCAACTTGATCATAATTCGTACCATTCTCAACATGATCATAATAAGTATCACTCTCAACTTGATCATAATTCGTACCACTCTCAACTTGATCATAATAAATATCACTCTCAACTTGATCATAATAAGTACCACTCTCAACTTGATCATAATAAGTACCACTCTCAACTTGATCATAATAAGTATCACTCTCAACTTGATCATAATAAGTACCACTCTCAACTTGATCATAATAAGTATCACTCTCAACTTGATCATAATAAGTACCACTCTCAACTTGATCATAATAAGTATCACTCTCAGCTTGATCATAATAAGTACCACTCTCAACTTGATCATAATAAGTACCACTCTCAACTTGATCATAATAAGTACCACTCTCAACTTGATCATAATAAGTATCACTCTCAACTTGATTATAATAAGTACCACTCTCAACTTGATCATAATAAGTACCACTCTCAACTTCATCATAGTCAGTAATATTCTCAGTGTCCTCATAATCAATATCACTCTCAACTTCATTGGCGTCCAGATTTAAATTCTAAAATACTTCAGAAACACAGCCATGATTATCGGTTCTGAACATGTACATCTGCTGATGCTAAAGTGGTATTTTAGCCCTAACCATTAATATAGAACACGAGCTCTTTCTCAGCATAGAGCATATCTTATTTCTGACAGGTACATCCACTGTTGCTACAGCGACCTTTTAGCCACAACTATCAGTACAGAAGATTTTCTCTTTCCGACAGGCATATCTGCTTTTATTTACACTGGTATTTTAATCATAAGTATCACCCTCTTTCTGAAAAGTACATCTGTTGTTGCAATATTGACATTGTAGAAGTACAGAACATGTCCTTTTTTTGCTGCTACTGCAGTAGTTAATATACAAAACATGTCCTCTTTCCACTATTAATACAGTGACCTTTGCATTTACATTTTATAAAGGTTTATAGTCCCTCTGGTCAGCTAAATTTGTTTTCGGAGTGGTACCATGATTGGAATCTTTACATATCTGTATTATACTTTGTTAATTAATGAAACCAGCTAAAGAATCTGGTGAACAGCGTGAAGCCATATGAATGATTGGTCATTCACCCTTTGATGATGAATTTGGAAAGCATATACTGTAATGGCGATTTTTTTACTTACCAAGCCAGTCTTCAAAAACAATTAATATATCAGCTCATAAAGTAATACACATTTCTTTCCCTGTATGTAAACATAAGATATCAAGGGGTCATTGCAAGCAATCAGAGAGCTCCATCAAAAAATGGCAGAGCTCATAGAGTAACCTATCTTCTAGCCATGAGTAAACAAGGGAAACAAAAAGATAGCTAGAAAGGTGTTTGTTTAAGAGAAGTCAGTATTTGACTTCTTCAGATAACTCAATAAAAGTTCATACCAGGGGGTAGTAATAAGTTGATTATCGGATTCAACAATATAATTGAATGTCAGGCCTAAATGCGTCAACTCTACTGGGATATAAAGGTTGATGGTTTGTATTTTTAAGCTTTATGGTACAAAGAACCAGAGCATTCTTTTTTAAACGACCATCAAATAAAATGAATGAAAATAGCTAAGTATAAATAAAACATATATATAAAACATGTATGATTAAAAGATTAAATAAAGTTCAATATGACTTCTGGCCGTAAATAACTAAACACATAGTTAATGTGAGCTGAAGTACCATTGTCAACAGCAAATGTACAACGTTTCGACAAAGTTTTGTCATCATCAGGTACAAGTAGTTTACACTGACACAGATATATATATATCCAGTGTGGAACAAAGAGGTCACATGTGAAGATATTGTAGCACGACTTAGAAGAGATATCTTGGCACCCCAGGGTGTTGGTTTAGA
>NW_013669458.1:103257-105416 GCF_000517525.1 Limulus polyphemus
GATTTTAGTTTAGGGCCGGGTTTTGGAGAGAATTTAACGTTGACAGGCATTTTGTGTTTAATGGCTAGTTTTGTTGAAGTGTAGATAATTCTTGAGCTGCTTTCAGGAACAAAGGGTAAACTGCAGTGTAATGTTAGGTTGTTAGGTTTGTTAATATCAATTTGTTAGTGAGTTGAGTTTTGTTGTGGTGAATGTTGAAGAGTTTTTTAACAATAGCTGGTAGACATTTGTTGCTGTGAATGAAGGAATGCTTTATGTGGTTGATTTCTTCATCTATGTAGTCCGTTGAACAGAGTCTCGTAGCTGTATTTATGAGGTTTTTCAGTGTATTGATTTTTTGTGTGGTGTCATGAGCGGAATTACAGGGGATATAGAGACCGGTGTGTGTGTTCTTACGGTGAATTTTGGTTTTAAACTGTGTTTCCGATCTAAAATGTTGAGCTTAAGAAAAGATAGCTGTTTGTTGTTTTCGTGTTCTATAGTATATTTGATGTTGGGATGAATGGAGTTTATGTGTTCAAAGAAAGTTAGTGTGTGTTCGGTAGAAGTGAAACCAGCAAAAGTGTCATCGACATATCTGTACCAGTAGAGTGGGGGATGAAGTACAGAATGTATGGCTTGTGTTTCGATCTGTGTCATGAATATATTGGCAAGAACGGGTGAAACAGGATTGCCCATAATTAAACAACCTATTTGAAGGAAATGTTCGTTGTTGAAAATGAAGTTGGTTTTAGTTGTTGTAAATTCTAAGAGAGAAGCAAGAAGTGTGTTGGGGATATGGATTATCTTGTTGGGGGTCATTAATGTAGAGGTTGAGTGTAATATTCCAAGCTTCATTGGTGGGGACTTCGGTCAAGAGTGACACGACATCAAAACTAGCCATTAAGGCTTTAGAATTAGTTGGTCTATTGTGTATTTGAAATTGAAGGCATCTTTTTAAAATGAATCTGCAAATGTTAGATATTGTGTGAGAGCCCAGGCTATGTATTTGCCAATATTGTAGCTGAAGGAATCATAAGTGGACTGTATAGGTTGTAGGGGGCAGTCCTATTTGTGTGGTTTAGAAATGTCATAGAGTTGTGGTGTGCGTGAATCAGTTTTACGGTGACAAAAATAAAGATCATCAGTAATTAAACTATATTTTTTTTATTTGTAATAAAGTTCTGTTTAGTTTTTTCGTGTGTGTTTGTTGATTTGTTTGGGATGGCTTTGAATTTCTTTTTATCGGAAAGGATGTCGTTCATTTGAATTGTTCATGATGACAGTGGTGTTGCCGTTATCAGCTTTTAGAGTTTTAATGTTAGTGTCTTTTTTTCAGATTATAAATGGATTTGATCTCGTTAGTTGTGAGGTTACTTTTAAATTTACGGGATTGATTGACTATATTAATAGTCTTGTTCGAGAATTCTTTAAAAAAGTTATTTGAAATACAGTTTTTTGGGGAACTTCGAGAAACCACATTTTATTGTAGTTGTCTGTAATAATAGTCTGTTGGTTGATGTCATGGATTTCTTCTTTCTGTAGCTGGAGGATGTTTGAGGTAGAAGTGGTCTTTTTTTCTTTATGTAGCGGGTCACGAGTCTTCTGGCCAGATCTTCTAGACACGCCTTGAACTCTAGGCATGGAGTTGTTTTGTGGTTGACGGTAAAGTTGAGGCCTTTGTTTAGAAGTTGAAGTACTGTGTCGTTGAGTATCCGGTCAGATCTGTTGATTACAAGGTTAGGCTGAGCTGTATTGTTGTGTTTCACTTTACGTTGTTGTAGTTTCCTGAGTTGATCTAGTTTCTTATTGTGTATAGACTTCTTTTCTTGATTCATCGCAAAAACACACACACTGGTCTCTACATCCCCTGGAATTCCGCTCATGACACCACACAAAAAATCAATACACTTAAAAAACCTCATAAACGCAGCCACAAGACTCTGTTCAACTGACTACATAAATGAATAAATTAACCACTTAAAGCATTCCTTTATTCACACCAATAAATTCCCACCAGATATAGTTGAAAAGCTCTCCAACATTCCCCACAATAAAACTCAACTCACGAACAAAACTGACACTAACAAACCCAACAACAGTACATTACACTGCAGTTTACCTTTTTCTCCTGAAACCAGCTCAAGAATTATCCACAATTGGACTAAATTAGCCATTAA
>NW_013669458.1:106362-112337 GCF_000517525.1 Limulus polyphemus
TTGTGGTTGACGGCAAAGTTGAGGCCTTTGTTTAGAATTGCATTGTTGTGTTTCACTTCAAGTTGTTGTAGTTTCCTTAGTTGATATAGTTTCTTATTGTGTATGGGCTTCTTTTCTTGATTCAAAAATGAGTTGTTGTGGTTGATAGCGCGTTGTATATTGCCGTAATCATCTAGTTTGAGGTAGCAGGCTAGTTGGTGATCTAATTTCTGTTTGAGTTTTTGTAAGTAGTCCAGTTCTTGATATTTGGAATTCAGGGTTGCTTTTAGGAGTTTTTTCTGCGTGTTTTGGATAATACCTGACCTTCACAAATTTTGGAATTAGTTTTTCAGAGCGGCACTGTCTGAGGAAGGAAATTTCGTTTCTCCTTTTGATGATTTTTATATTCAGGTTACGAAGTTTAAAGATAGTTTCACGGTATGATTGGTTTATGGTAGTGGATTGGTGAGAGAACATACGTAAAAATTTATACATGGAATAACAAAGATAAACGTTTAGACTTACACAACCTCGATTAATCGCCGGGATGAATTCAAATTCGATAACGAAGAACCCACTTTGAGACTAATAATGCTTGGAGACGGCTTGTATATATATGTTACTAACCACTTCTATGGGGAACTTCTCTTACAGATTTTGAGCCACTAGTACAAGTCAAACTATGATATCATAATTAAAGAGCAGGAGCCCTTAATAGGGGAGGTATCATTGTAATACATTCACCTTGTGTCACTAACTCGTTGACGCCATCAAGATGTCATTCATGTGCACTATAAGAAAACTGTATATTTGTAGTTACTATGTCAAAACCTTTTTTTTTTCAGTTACCCGTTGAAAGTAGTGCCATAACAACCATGTATATAAATAAAATATTTTCTTACCATAACTTTAATCTCCGTCTACTTAAGTAACAACACATTTTCATATAATTGATCTAGGCACTTGAGTTGCACACTTTATTAAGTATTTGCATCTTATGGATCAAAAAATGTTCATTTCACGTTCAAATATTTCATAAAATTGTATGAAAGAACTGAAATTACAGTAACTAGAATTTAGTCACATTTGTTATAAAATGAGCTTTATCAAGGTTTAATATGGTTCCACTTGCTTCTCCATCATATATATCGTAATGTTTCCATTTTTTTGGTGTCTAGAAGTAATTTAAACATAATCTATATGGAATAGTATTTTTGTGCCAACTTGGATTAAAACTAATACAGTTGTTGTTGTTGTTGTTTTACAATTTAGTTGGCAATAATGTAATGTGGTGTGGCAACGTGATGAACTGAAAGCAAGTGCTAACTCCTGCGGAGATACCAAAGGTAATAGATCTTGCATATCAAACACTATTGGCACAGTCTTGGGAATTGAAATTTTCTTAGTTTAATTCATAAACATTTTGTCCTCAAAGTGTGTTTGATACAGTCTGTTGGTTTTTTTTTTTTTACTTTTCTTCAACAGTTTTTACTCTAAATATTTCCAAGTCTTGAAAACTGGACTCATTTTTTTTCCTTTTGAAACAAAAATGGGCTTTTACTAAACTTTTTGAACTAATAGACCTATTAAGACTAAATTAGGCCTAGTTGATATGCAGAAAATTGAGTGTACTGATGTAAAATTTTACATAAAGTATAGTTGTATTGAGAGTAACAGTTAGATCTACTTATATTTCTGGATGTTTGAGAAATAAAAAGAATATAATCAATGCAGATAGACTTTTTTTACAGTTTGGAACCACACACTATTTTTTTCCTCTGCAAGTTGCCATTTTGAACATCTGTCTATAATAGTGTACAGTGACCACCAGAGAGCAGCAGATGCAACATAATACCCTTAAAATGTCTTACTTCCCCTTATTAAGACTCTCTGCTCAACAGTCAATTATATGACGGTGAGCTTTACCCTTTATAATGTGTTTATTTTTTTCTCTAAAGGGATATGTGATGTAATGTAAGGGTGTGACATCCAAGTATGCTGAGTTACAATATATAAACATTTAACTGTGGAGATATAAACAATTATCATGGGAGTTAACTGGTACAATGTCAATCGAAATGCACACCCTCAGAAACAACAGGTAAAGGAGTACTAAGTCGCCAGTTTTGTCATCACTAACATATCACGGGAATCCATGTTTATGCATTTTTTTTATCCTGCAAAGACTTGCAGCATACGTCCAGCTGTCAGTACTATCCCACACTAATTGTTCGTGCAGCAGATCAATAGAGCATCCAGGTACCAGTTTATAACGGGAGAAGAACAGTTGTGTATGTTGACTGTCAAACATTTCCAAAGTAAATATATTCACCATTAGATTATACCTGCTCCATCCATTAAAGATATTGCTGTAAGGCTGCACATTGTGCATGAATATAGACAACAGCGGATGATAAATAGAGCAGATGATATCTAAAGGTTATGTCCACCCCTAAATTAGATGAGAATGGCTGTTCACTTGGGTAGCACTAGCCACTATGGGTAATTCCCATGTTTCCCATAAAGTAAAAACATTATATTTAAACAGTCTACAAGTGAGTTTATTAACGTGAAAACGTCTCGAAGAAAAGTCAATTCATTAATGCAGTATAAAGTGACTGTCCAGTATCTTAACGCAGTAAACACACTGTGGGTTTCTGTATTGAACATATAAAGATTGTTTTCTTTTTTTAAACTTGAACTCAGTTAGTTTAGTTAAATTCAGACATACTTAATACCATATCCTACCAATTCTCCGTTATCAAGTGGACCTATTTAATACTCTTGGAAGAAATCAGTTTAACCTGAGAATACCACAAGGTTAAATAATGAATAACAATTCAGTTGTGAGTTGTGTTAGTGAAGTTGAAGAAGATCATTACTTTGATAGATTAAATCATACTAAAAGAAAAAAAGATATAAAACAAAGTTTCAATTAACTGGTGTTCAGGAGTGTTCCTATAAACTTCGTGAAACTATTGCCGCTTTACTAAAATCCAACCCCTCAGGGTGGTAAATACTGGTAGTGAGTGTTTTCTCTAGGTTTTCAGTAATTGTATTCGTGCTGAAAGTGTTCGTGCTCTTGTACAGAAAATCTTTTGTTACATATAACTCTCTCAGTTTTCTTGTCTTTTGTTGTTTATTTGCTTTATCTTCTTGTATCTGCATTTTAAAATGATAACAAAAGGTTTTGTGTTTTATTATAATAACTGATATAACGTAAGTTATAAAAACAAATATATTAAATAAATAATTAGATTAAGAAATAGAATTATGTTTCAGTAATATGTTGTAAAAATTAAATTAAGACAACAGATACATACTCAACAGTAAGTCAAGTTGCAACAGCTAAACATAGTAGTTGTGAGATATGTATATGAGAAATATTATCAATAAAGGTTAATGGTTGAACTTATATTATTTGAAACTCTTTAAAATACTTATACTTTACTTGAAAAGGAAATCAAATAATATGTTACAAGTACTTGTAAACATACTAATCTTCACAACCCTGTTTAATTTGAAACATTAGAATTTAAATGGTTATAGTTCCTGTCACGCCCTCTCTCGCTTTCAACGCAAATCAAACTTTTATAAATAATCCACCTTAATTTGTTTTATTTTATGTTTTGACGCCGTTTGCAACAACAATTTACCAAGGCAAAAATTAGCCTTCCGGTTGAAGATAAAGTACTCAAAACATTAATATATATTTCTATAGAAAAATTTAAAAAACATGAATAATGAAACAATATATCAAATTTCACTAATTAATTTGCCAATAGCTTACATACATACATTTAAATTATATTTATTTGTCAAAAGCTTTTATGAGTTATAACGATTGCATGTGACATTTTCATTATCTTTTCCTCCTCAAATAATCTTTACAATCTAGCTATAAAGACCATACATTCTGAAGTAACAACTCAGCCACACCTTTTCAATTTTTCCCCTATTAGGAGTCTGATATAAATCAAAACACGTTTGATTGTGGTGTGACCTGGGTTAACTAGTATCATCAGATAGTTTGCCTATAAAATATCAACCACCCACCCCAATTACTCAGCAGTAAATCTGAAGGTTTATAATAATAAAATCCGAATTTGAATACCCATGGTGGGCACAGCACAGAAAAGGCATTATGTAGCTTTGTACAGAAGAACAAACGAACATATAAAGCCTATATAATAATGAAAAGATAAATTTATCCCAACTATCACAATAATCCACTTTAATTCTAAATTATATTTATTCATTAATGATCCTTGTGATATATTCAGGTAAACTGATTTCCTTACAACATCTATCAGGTAATTAGATATGAAATAGTTTGAGCTATGTTTTAAAAGTCAATCTGGCTTAATTTACTGATCTCATTTAGCTACACTGAATACCGTATTGTTACGACAGCGGAAGTCACGCGACGCTGGGAGCATGCGCGCTGGAGTTTCTAGAAGAATCGTGACTTAGAGGGCAACCTCACGAATGTCCCAGCGTTTGCTAGACGCCCTCTTTTTTAGTATATAAGCCGGAGATATATTGAAGAGAAATAATTGAGACAATCGAGTCCAGCGAGCAGTAGGCACCGTAAGTAAAGTGTGTGAATCGCGGTGAATTATAGCGTGTGTTTATAAAAGTAGTTAAGTTTAAAGTGACTGTGGAAATTAAGTGTATTATAAAGTTTGTAACGAGAAAGAATAAACTATTTTTAATTGAGAAAAGACTTCAAATTCGATGACAAGGAACCCACTTTGAGACGGCTTGAATGGGTAATGAAGAAAAACTTTAATATAAGTTTAACACAACAGCAAATGTACAACGTTTTGTCATCAACAGGTACAAGTAATTTACACTGACAGTATTTACATTTACAGTATTGAACAAAGTCACATGACCGGATACTGTTGCAAAACTTAGAAGAGGTATCTAGGCGCCTGGGGGTGTTGGTTTAGAGTAGGGTTGTTTTGTTCAATTAAGATGGATTCCTTGATTTTTCGTTTGTTTATGTTGGGTTCTTTGTTTAAAATGACCGTGTTTTTAATAGATATACAATGGTATTTTGAGTTGCAATGGTAAAAAAACATGGGACGGTTTTGTATTGTGTTCTGTCAAACTGGTTTCCAATTTTCTTTCAGTTTCTCCGATGTAGAATTCTGGGCAGTTATTACATATTATTTTGTAAATGACGTTGGTATTGTGTGATTCTAAATAATTTTTGTTCAGTAATGATTTTAATTTAGGGCCGGGTTTTTGTGAGAATTTGACGTTGATAGGAATATTGTGTTTAATGGCTAGTTTTGTACAAGTGTGGATAATTCTTGAGCTGCTTTCAGGAACAAAGGGTAAACTGCAGTGTAATGTTCGGTTGTTGGGTTTGATAGTATCAATTTTGTTCGTGAGTTGAGTTTTGTTGTGGGGAATGTTGGAGAGTTTTTCAACAATAGATGGTGGGAATTTATTGGTGTGAATAAAGGAATGCTTTATGTGGTTGATTTCTTCATTTATGTAGTCCGTTGAACAGAGTCTTGTGGCTGTGTTTATGAGGTTTTTAAGTGTATTGATTTTTTGTGTGGTGTCATGAGCAGAATTCCAGGGGATGTAGAGGCCAGTGTGTGTGTTCTTGTGGTGAATTTTGGTTTTAAACTGTGTGTCCGATTTAATAATTTTGAGAAAGGATAACTGTTTATTGTTTTCGTGTTCTATGGTAGATTTGACGTTGGGATGAATGGAATTTATGTGTTTAAAGAAAGTCAGTATGTGTTCTGTAGAAGTGAAACCAGCAAAAGTGTCATCGACATATCTGTACCAGTATAGTGGGGAATGAAGAAAATATTTTATTTTTATTTTAACCAATGTTTGGCCTTTGTGGCCTCATCAAGGTTAATGTATAAAACTCAGGGTTAATATATTAACCCTTATGAAGCCACAAGGATAAAACACTGGTTGAAATTAAAAAAAACTATTATATATATATATATATATATATATATACA
>NW_013669459.1:0-25608 GCF_000517525.1 Limulus polyphemus
ACGTATAGATAAACTGACATTCTGTGTTCTTCTATATTAAAACTTACATGGAGTTAGTGTAGTGCAAGTCTTGCACGTATAGATAAACTGATATTCTGTGTTCTTCTATACTAAACTTACATGGGGTTAGTGTAGTGCAAGTCTTGAACGTACAGATAAACTGACATTCTGTGTTCTTCATTATTAAAACTTACCTAATGGCGAGATTTTCAGGTTATTGATAAAATGGTCAAGGTAATAACATAAGCTTTCTGCTATAGCTATCCCTTATTTTGAAGTGATAGACGGAAAGGAAGGCGACAAGTCACACCACCATCCGCCTGTTCTTCGGCTACTGTTTGTCAATGAATAGTGAGATTGACCGACACATTATATCGCCTCCACGTCTGAAAGGGCAAGCATGTTCGGTGCCGGAATACGTATATTGTGTATACACAAATTAGCGATTTCACATTTTGTGTTTTGCTGTTTTTATTTGGCGTTTTTGCATTTTTAACAATTACATATAAGGGAAGCAACTTTTCGTGTCCTAAGATAATCTTTCGTTAATCATGAATTTACATAACTCCAGCTAATATATAATAAATTATTGTTTGTAAAACATTCGTTGTATTGTTTAATTTTTCATGCAATTATCCATTATTGAGCATTTCTGGAATTTTAAAATTTTACGGAATCAACAAACATATAAAACCAAGCATTAAAATATATATTTTATCTTACGTTTGCAAACGACGACAGTTATATGTTACAGATAGAAAACATCTGACATACAACTTTAAATCAGTAATACTACTTATTTTTTTATGATAACGATATACATATATATATATCATATTCCCGCATATCATAGCATGATATAATGTATTTCAACTTTCTTGCTTTACCTGAAGGTAAGACACGTTAAGCGAATTTCGCTGTTAAACCGATTTTTAGCTGTTCATTTTAATTTATTTTGATATCTTCAACTTTACTATGATCGCTGTATGGTAGATTGACCTTGAAGTACACACTAGAAAATAAATATAATTTATTCGAAACGTGCATTTAGATAAACGTCTTTTGTTTACTCTTCAAAATTTGAAGTTTAGTCTATCAGAAAACAGCCTTCGAAGAAATCCTGGGTTTATTATTATTTTTTTTACTTTTTATCTGTCTAGCAACGGCTCAAAGTAAAGAAGCACTGGAAAGTGATTTCAATCTGTCGCTAGCTGCTGCTCACTACATGACCGCACAAAAGACGGCGTCGAGTGAACGAACATGGAGAGCAAAAATTCTCTTGGGAGCTCTGTGCCGTAACGAAACGTAAGACCGCAATTTATTGCGAGGGAAATGCTCTGGTTTCTGTCCCTCTTTTATTCTAGTTTATATATATATATTATACATGTTCTTGAACCTGGATAATTTATTATGTTCGCAAGAAGAAAATCACACAACGGTAGTAACAAGTTACCAATTACCAAAACGTCTGCCTGATGAAGACACATGAGAGTTAAGTTTAGGTTTTGAAGAAAATCACACAACGGTAGTAACAAGTTACCAATTACCAGAACGTCTGCCTGATGAAGACACATGAGAGTTAAGTTTAGGTTTTGAAGAAAATCACACAACGGTAGTAACAAGTTACCAATTACCAGAACGTCTGCCTGATGAAGACACATGAGAGTTAAGTTTAGGTTTTGATTACCCTCTGTATCAAAAACTCACGAAATATACAACGAATTGTTTCAGATTCTTCTAAAACAGTTTAATTCTAAAGCTTTAACAAACTATCTCTGTCTCAAGGACAACAGAAATGCTAAAGCTATTTGCAGAGTCATATTCGGCATGTAGTCCTTGTGTTTTTTCTTTCTGAAAATCTACAGGAATATGCATTATTTTATGAGGAATCTAGAGGTTTACGCCAATTTATAATTAGATAACATTCAAAGAAGTTATGATTGGTTTTTACCCTAATTCAGACAATGTTTATGTCATTGTTGTAGTACATTATCTGTAGAACATTCACTATTACCAAATTTTCTTGTGAAACCTGGAGGAACTGCTGGAACAACGAGCCAAAATCTCTAAATGTTTCTTCTTATCGAGATGGAAAGGAGGTCAGATTCAAAGCCTGCCTGTAAATGTAGATTAGAAAAATGCCCGAGGTGTTACAAGTGTAACAGGTGTGGATGCGATCACGATGGCACACCAGTTGCTCAAAACGTTAGAGAAGGAGGTACTGTCAAACGCACAAATAGAAGTACGTCTACGTACAGAAGCCGTAAACTTTCGGATGTATCTGACGACTTGCCCTCAAATGGGGATGAGAGCAGAAGGCGGAGAACGATTCAATATCGAAGAATACAAAAACTTTGGAGGGGGGGGGGTAAAGTGCATGAATATTACAAGAGTAGAGATGAGTACTAAAATATTCGTGAAATAGCATGACCATAGCACGTGGATGGGCCGCTTTGGTAGGATAGAAACATCTTAACGACTACTCAGATCAAAGAAAACAATACGGCAAAATCATTGCTGGATCATGCTCTACACAGCCATGTACTAGTTCACTCTTAAAGTTCCGGATTCCGGAATAGACGGAATACCTCACCATGTGCACCTATAAAAATAGTCGGATTTTCTGCCGTTTGGTCAGAGATTGCATGTTAAAACGAGATCGTAGATGGAATCTCAATATTAACATCTGTATTTGTGAACAACTGATGTTCCCAATTCGTGTTAGTTTTTCTGCCGGTAAAAGTAGGAACCTATGGTTCGGTTATTGTTGTTTCTTGTATTATTTGTTAAGAATTTAATTCTGTGTAAATACTTTATAGTTGTTAGGCTTCGTGTTAGTAACTTTACCCTCTAAATGTTGGTTGGTGCTAGGTTTTTCCTGTGGATAATTTAACTCACTATAAGATCTTAATGTTGAATTAATGTTAGGTCTCCAAGTAGAAATCTAAATTAGTAAAAAACTCTTGAAGGAGCAACTTATTATGTTATTATTAAAATATCTATATTATTGTTTGTTTTGTAATTAAGCAAAAAGCTACACAATGGGCTGTCTGTGCTCTGCGCACCACGGGTATCGAAACCAGGACTCTAGCGTTGTAAATTCGCAGACATACCGCTGTGCCACTGCGGGGGGGGGCATATCTATATTAATGAATTAAAGTACTACATAAAAAATTCTAAAAGTGGACGTTCATGTCTGAATTTGTACTGATTGATTTCAGTGTAACATACTAACTTTTTGAAGGAGAAAATATCAGTGCTTCAGTGTATAATTTTAAAAAAGTTGTAGATATAAAAAAACGTGGAAATTTAAATTATTTGTAAACTATGCATCAATCGTTTCACTGCAAGTTCTTTTCACATAATTAGGATTCATTTATAATATTGTTGGAACTTACATGCTGGTAAATCCCATAAGCGTTTTCTCGTTAATACATCAGTCATTCGGGTTAGAAGATCCATATGTATTCTTAAGCTATCGAAGTATGTTGTGGAACACAAGAGGCGAAAAAACATATTATTCATGTAAAAAAACCAAAAAAAAAACTTTTCTTTTATCAAGCCGAAGGTGGCTTTTGCTGATAGTTTATTTAGAAATTAATTCAGCTATCAATAAATCTTCGATCCCCTGTCGGTTTCGTTTTCTCGAAGCTTCTAAATGTTAGTGTAGGGACTTTTATATAAACCTAAGAGAAAATCAAATGATACGGACAGACTTCGTTAATTGCTAGATATATATTTTGACTTTCATTGCTCATTGTGAGAAATAGCAAGTTTGTCCATAACAGAAACAGAAATATAGACGACTAGAATAACTCATGAACAAACAACCCGTAAAGCGATTAACTCGGGGGAAACATAACTTCTAAGAAAATCCCTGCGCATTAGATAGCGCGAGCAGATGAGAATGAACGGTTATATCACGCTTGAGCGAATCCTTAATCTACATTGCGTTCAGTATTATTCAGATTGGCACTTCAAAAGACAAATGACCAAGTTCTGTTACTATTCTATGTGATTATAATTAAAACAGTTCTGTTAATATTATATGTGCTTATAATTAAAACGGTTCTGCTACTATCCTATGTGCTTATAATTAAAACGGTTCTGCTACTATCCTATGTGCTTATAATTAAAACGGTTCTGCTACTATCCTATGTGATTATAATTAAAATGGTTCTGTTACTATTCTGTGTGCTTATAATTAAAACAGTTCTGTTAATATTCTATGTGATTATAATTAAAACAGTTCTGTTAATACTTTATGTGATTATAACTAAAACGGTTCTGTTAATATTATATGTGCTTATAATTAAAACGGTTCTGCTACTATCCTATGTGCTTATAATCAAAACGGTTCTGTTACTATTCTGTGTGCTTATAATTAAAACAGTTCTGTTAATATTCTGTGTGATTATAATTAAAACAGTTCTGTTAATACTTTATGTGATTATAATTAAAACGGTTCTGCTACTATCCTATGTGCTTATAATTAAAGCGGTCCTGTTACTATTCAACGTACTTATAATTAAAACGGTTATGTTACTATTTTATGTGCTTACAATTAAAACGGTTCTGTTAATATTATATGTGCTTATAATTAAAACGGTTCTGCTACTATCCTATGTGCTTATAATTAAAACGATTCTGTTACTATTTTATGTGCTTATAATTAAAACGGTTCTGTTACTATTCTATGTGCTTATAATGAAAACGGTTCTGTTAATATTCTATGTGCTTATAATTATAACGGTTTTGTTACTATTCTGTGTGCTTATAATTAAAACGGTTCTGTTAATATTCTATGTGCTTATAATTATAACGTTTTTGTTACTATTCTATGTGCTTACAATTAAAACGGTTCTGTTAATATTCTATGTGCTTATAATTAAAACGGTTTTGTTACTATTCTATGTGCTTACAATTAAAACGGTTCTGTTAATATTCTATGTGCTTATAATTAAAACGGTTTTGTTACTATTCTATGTGTTTACAATTAAAATGGTTTCCTATAGGATAATATTCACTTATACTCTGTAAACTCTGTAAAATTTTCCTAAACTTCCACTTATATTCATTATTATCCAGATTTATTGTCAGAGAATCTTGTAAAGTGAGATAAAAATTATTTTGTAACCAAAATTTTACAGTTTGATTTAACTGACACCATTGCACCTAGGTATAAAATAAAAGTTATACAGAAACGAATAATTAAGGATGCCACAGAAACTCTTGTTGACATAACAATAGCATTGTTGAAAGAAACGTAAGTACGATTACTCACTTCATATACCTAGACCTGTAACATGACTCCCTGAGTCAGACAGAATATGAAATGCCACCCTAAGCCTGTAACATGACTCCCTGAGTCAGACAGAATATGAAATGCCACCCTAAACCTGGAACATGACTCCCTGAGTCAGACAGAATATGAAATGCCACCCTAAACCTGTAACATGACTCCCTGAGTCAGACAGAATATGAAATGCCACCCTAAACCTGTAACATGACTCCCTGAGTCAGACAGAATATGAAATGCCACTCTAAACCTGTAACATGACTCCCTGAGTCAGACAGAATATGAAATGCCACTCCATGGTTTTCATAGTAGGTTGAGAAGAGCTAGAATAGGTTTTGTCTGGTGGGCTTAGTATCCGTAGTTCCTTTACACTCCTTTAAACCTGTAAAGGTTTTAGGCTTTTTAGTTTTCCAGCTCCAACTGTACTTTTCTTATTTGCTCCATCTTATGATCGTAAGGCACTACAAAGCAACTCTTCAAAATCAGTTGTGACTTTCATTTTCAGCCAGGTAATACAAGTATGCCAAATTATCACGCCCATCAACAAGCATCTCTGGTTTCATTCCCTATCTGTGAATCAACTGGTCCTATCTATGAAACCTGGCTAGTTTAAAATTTCCTTCTTCGCGGTGGAATGACATGTATCAGAACTACATTTCGACATTAACAGTCGAGATAGTACGATACCACCGAAAACTGACCACATTGGGAAGGGTATGTAACAGCCCCTTCTGTTTCAAAACATTCATATATCAGATAATAAAGAATTTTTAATTTCATATTTGGAATTTCCATCACGGGGATATGCCCCTTGTTCTTAATGGCGTTGGAAAATAAAATGATATGGATAAATCTGGGGCACCAGAACAGACCAGAAATAAACCTTCAACAAGTTGTACCTCAGCCGTGATAAGCAAAGTGAGGCGCATTGTAACAGGTGAGAACCCACAGAGACAAAGATCGGGGGCCAAAGGCGTCCTCTTGTTTGAAGCAACAATACACAACATTATCAAGAAGGATCTCCATCTGGAAAATCGACACGAGAGATGTGTACACAACTTGCTTTAACAACATATACGTTCAACCGTCACATATCTCAAGAATGAAACCACTATTCCATAAGAAGACATATGGGTCAAATCGCCAGACGCAGCGCCTTTGGATTTCTGTACGATCGGACGGTTGAAATTGGCGCTGGGAAACCGTCGTCCTTGTACATTAGATGGATTATGGAAAGCATGCAGGGAGATGAGGTATACTTTTAGTATGACAACTTTAGGACGGAGTTTTTTCCAATGGAAACTGCGCTGCAGGGTCATTAACAAGATGAACATTCGTCAGATAGAATATAACCAAATGTGGTTTAATGGACTGTAACGACGTAGTTAGATTAGGTTATTCTTATAACGTTCTCAACCTCTGTATAAGGTAATATATTTCATCCATATGGACATTTGTTTGCTCGGTTGCTTTCAACCCTTAAACAACCTTTACCTGACCACCCACAACTCCAAAGTGAGGAGAACTATTGCAGTAACGGGACAAGAACATGAGTCCGTCCTTGGACTTATAGCTCGCACACAGTACCCAACTGCTCATGCCCAGACCTCTATAAAGTGGAGGAAAACAGGTCTAATGAAAGCATTTTCAACGCTAATTGTTTGCATGAAATCCAAAAAGCACAAAAACAATGTTAGTGCCTTTCACGCTGGGAAGACCAAATAATTTCATTTTGTATTGTTTTCTTTAAAACAATTCTCCTCTGAAATGAGATGCAACGAAATATAACGCACTGTGAGATATTTTCCATTATTAATTAGGGTAAGCATAAGTTCATAAACAAATACGTCGAACTGCCAAAATTTCTCTACATTACATTTGTTTATAGAAAACAAACAGCTGAATGAGCGTTTTCTCAAATTAAAAGCCTTTGCGCCCTAACAAAACCCCTTTCTTCATAAGAAAGCCAGATAACCAGTTTTTGTTTCATCTATATTTAAAGTGTTTTAAGAATTAATTAAGCAAATCTTTCTTGTAAACGAGTCTGTCAAAAAATTAAAGTGAAATACTTACTAAATATTGTGACGTTTTTAAAATGTAATGATAAGCTGCTGCCATTTTTAAGTGCTTATATAATATGTCATTATACTTTTTTGTTTAAATATCACGTGCTATTAATTTGTAAATGTGCTAGAAAGGACGCAAGTGGTATTAGTAGCTATTAAAAAAAAATCAGAGAGCTTGGTTTTATATTTTTGGCTGAGCATAAATTCGGAAGAACTGTTTAAAAAAATACTTTAACAATTCAATCTGTTACGACCAAGATCGTCATTCCACAAAAGGCTCTGTAGATGGGAGAGGGAAACAAACCTCGAGTCGCCCCCCCCCCAATTCAGCTGGGAGCCCCACGCTAGGGCATAATTTTCGTGTGGGTCCTTTTCCTATCTTGAGAGAAACATTCGCTCCCCAAATGAAGCCCCTGGTTACGGCCAATAAACTTATCTTTCAGTTGTAACACGAGTATAACGAGCACATGGAAATCCGGTAACATGGACTTTCAACGCATGACTAAATAAGTGAAATCGAAATAACTCCACAAGGTTCGCCGGTTAGAAGTGTAAGAGAAACGTTTCTTAAGGGGTTTCTTAGCTACTTTCTCCTTCTCTATCTTTGAGCTGCCGTAATTCAGTGCAATGCAGTATCACCAGTCATCAGGAGTTAATGTTACGACAGGCGGATAAACGGTGGAGGGAGTCGTCTGTCAGCTTTCCAAAGCTGTAAAAGAACTAGGCCAGGAAAAGACAAAGACAAAGAAAAGTTTAGGTTTCAGTCTAGAGCTACATTTCGAGTTACCAAAAGTATGGACAACATCATTACGTGTTAAGATTTTACAGTTTGATAACAACAACAATGAATATATAAAAAAAGAGTGGAGCGGTATTAACATTGGTATGAATGATGTAATAGCCTTGTATTTTTTCTTCTTGTTTTATAGGTCTGTATATTCTCATCAATGCTACTATTATCTGGGTCCTAATTCAAACAAAAATGTTCTATGAAACGCTATTGAAAAAGCTTGTAAAAAAAAACAAAAAAAAACAAGTTAACGTAAAGTGGCTCACATGGAACATTTTGTAATTTCGCACAACAGACTTTACAAAATAGCCTATTTGTTGATCTGTCGTTCGAATTCACGCCACAGGTCAGCACCTCGGCACATGACAATAGAAAGACCTAAAGTTGTTACGTTTCAAGGCTTAGATGTGTTGATTAGCACGAAGCTTGTTTCCCCACAGTTGCGAAAGAGGTTCTCCACGAACTGTTCCCCCGATCGATCAATGAACGGTTCTGTACAGAGGGTCGTTTTGTTAGAGGATATATCATATTGTTGTGTAATGTGTTTTCCTCCATGAGTGGGAGAGAGAAACAAACTTCCTCGTCTATTGTGTGTATCCTAGACAAATTTACATTGCAACACGTGTCATGAAAGAGACTTAGTCGTTCATTATGTGCCCTTCTTTCACATGCTACTTAATAGCGCATGCTCGCCCATGTGTCGCGTGTCAATGTTTCTAACTCTAACAGTATAGTGAAGTATCCATAATGTACAGTGTTAGTCGACTTAAGCTTGTCAGACACTTCAATGCATGGGAAATATATTAGTCATTCAGCACGTGCTATTATATTTATGCTTGCCCCAACATTAGGGGCGGAGCTAAATGGCACGCTTCTTGGTGGTGCTATGTTGAAAGAAAAGTTCTCTGTTTTTTTCTTTTTATTGTATCTTTGTCCAATATTATCACGAAATCGTAAATGACATTTGAATTTGTAAAAGTAATAAAACACAGAATACTTAGCGTCTGTTCTTTTATAAAAGGCTCATATTTAAAGCAAGACTGTGTTTCGTTCTCAATAAAGGCGAAAACAAAATTATAAGACATTATAAGTGAACACGATTGTATAGAATTTGTTAATTATACGGATTTTTATGCGTCGTGAGCGAAAAATAAAACATGTTATCGACGAAAAATGATCGGAAACAAACTGTTACTAAACTTAGTTTTCGAAGAATTAATATTTTATTAACTTATAGAAACTTAGTTTTGATATTTGTAAATATTACTTCAATTCAGCTCTGGTTTAGATATATGAGTAACTAGCTGGCTAAACACAAAATAAGGACACGTGGATCAACAAAACGAACACTAGTAGATAGAAAACAATAATTTAAATTCACAAATGTTTACTTCAATTCAGCTCTGGTTTAGATATATGAGTAACAAGCTGGCTAAACACAAAATAAGGACACGTGGATCAAGAAAACGAACACTAGTAGAGAGAAAACAATAATTTAAATTCACAAATGTTACTTCAATTCAGCTCTGGTTTAGATATATGAGGAACTAGCTGGCTAAACACAAAATAAATAAATTCATGCTTTTATTTGCAACTGTGGTAGTTTCTAATGCTATTCTATAATTAAGTTTCCTAGATATTTGTCTGATAAAACAGACTACTGCTGTGGATAATCATGATGATCACTAGTTTTTATTTTATTCACAGATTTCTCGACATTTACTCGCTATTTAGATGTATTGTTTGTAACGGACTGTTCCATCATGGGTTGTTAACAAGAAAGCGTCGTTTGGAGCGACAAGACACCAATTGCAATAGATTTATTCAAAAACCGAAGGTATGCAGTGGCGAGTGGGCACACAAGTCAACCAACTCGAGGAAATTTATAAGCAAGGAATAAATGATACCGAGTCCAATTCTACACCAAAAGGTATACACTTTATTACCGTAAAGACATGAAGGCTTATAATGAATGAAAAACAGTAACATCGATTACATAAAAGTTTATATTTTCAGTAACTTCTATTAGATCCATAATGTTTCTAACCCTAACAACATTACTTATTTAACTTTAACGACATTTATTATTAGTGAAGGAAGAGTAGTTTTATACTAAAACTAACATGGGGTTAGTTAGTGTAGTGCAAGTCTTGAACGTATAGATAAACTGATATTCTGTGTTCTTCTATATTAAAAGTAACATGGGGTTAGTGTAGTGCAAGTATTGAACGTATAGATAAACTGATATTCTGTGTTCTTCTATATTAAAACTAACATGGGGTTAGTGTAGTGCAAGTATTGAACGTATAGATAAACTGATATTCTGTGTTCTTCTATATTAAAACTTACATGGGGTTAGTGTAGTGCAAGTATTGAACGTATAGATAAACTGACATTGTGTGTTCTTCTATACTAAACTTACATGGGGTTGGGTTAGTGCAAGTCTTGAACGTATAGATAAACTGACATTCTGTGTTCTTCTATATTAAGACTTACATTGGGTTAGTGTAGTGCAAGTCTTGCACGTATAGATAAACTGACATTCTGTGTTCTTCTATATCAATACTTACATGTGGTTAGTGTAGTGCAAGTCTGGAACGTATAGATAAACTGATATTCTGTGTTCTTCTATATTAAAACTTACATGGGGTTAGTGTAGTGCAAGTCTTGAACGTATGGATAAATTGACATTCTGTGTTCTTCTATACTAAAACTTACATGGAGTTAGTGTAGTGCAAGTCTTGCACATATAGATAAACTGACATTGTGTGTTCTTCTATATTAAAACTTACATGGGGTTGGGTTAGTGCAAGTCTTGAACGTATAGATAAACTAACATTCTGTGTTCTTATATACTAAAACTTACATGGGGTTAGTGTAGTGCAAGTCTTGCACGTATATATAGACGGACAAAAAGAATTTTGTGAAGCCGATTGTGAAGCCAAATGTACGGCTCTCCTTTAAGTTAGGTAATTTTGATACGAAATTATTATTATTTTTTTATTTAAGAAAATATGAACATATCCATTCGGTTTCTATTGTCACTATTTTGTTAGATATTTTGGATAAATCTTAAAATGATTCAAGTATACGTGAACTATATTTAAAATATAACACAGCTTTGTCCCTAGAAAATCTTTAAAAGTATAAATGAATAATATATAATTAGAAAGGAACAATATTATAATCAATCGAACTTACTTATCGTTAAGTCGCCAGATAATATATAATAGTGATAAAACAGAAGCACGTGTGATTGTTATCAAACTTAAGCTGTTTTGATTTCTAATTACTAAGTCTACAGAATTGAATATTTTGTCAGCCGAGGGAGTTCGAAATGCTACATATAATTTATCTACATTTCCTACAGAGATTTCTAACATTAAAGAAAGGTCGATGTAGGTTTGACAGATGTATTTTGCTGTGAGAAATTGAATGAAGGATGAAGAAACTGTCATATCAGATGACAATGATTAAATGTGCCAACCAGCGACAAATGCAATGTACCGTATCAATAGAATTTTTTGGTGTGCAATCATTTTCTTGGTGGTTTTTTTTTTCGACTGTGACTAATTCGTTTTTCACCCGTAACTCTCTGGTAGTGAGCAGATTTTTGATAATTTATATAACTGCCAACCTAGTCTTTCGATTGACAGATTTATAGATAACCATATTATAAAGACGCCCATTTTTCAAAACACACACAATATATATATAGAGAGAGAGACGACGAAAATTAAAACGTTTTGGTAGTAATTCTTCTTAAGTTTTTAAGGTTGTCGTATTACTCAACAACAACTCCCTCTATCAATGTTTATTGGTAAAAATGGTAGCCACGACACGTGTAGTATATTTAACCAAATGGAAATCGTTAAAAGATCGTTGACCAGTATACTGTCGCGTATAAAAGGTGTCCTCAAGCCCACTTACTCAACTTTCTCAAAAAATCAAATCAGATTAAACAATAAAATAATATCAGTTTCAAGAACCACTTTACAATCACAAAATGTTACTTATAATAATGCCAATTTATATTTTCACAAACTCAGATATAATATATTCATAAAATTACTAGTAACTTCTGGTCGAAATCTTCCACTAGTCAAATTACTTTCACTTTGTTTGGATGGGAAAATTGTCAAACTTTATTTGAGAAAAATGCTATGTAAATTATGCTAAAGATCACAGAAATAAAAGGTATCTAAAACATAGGGATTTTGTAATCCAAATTACTATGTAGAATAAGAGTATAGTCAACTCACTACATCAAAGACGTCACTAAATGTATCATCAATCCAATGCCTAACAGGGAAGCCTAAATATATTATTACTCCGCTACTATGAAGGAGACTGAAGTTATTGTGATCCCATTACACCATATAAGAGAGTAAACATATCTTCAATTCATTGAATCAGAGAGAAAGAGCACTAAACATATCACAAACACACTTCTCCTTAGAGGAAACTAATATTATCAACAACCCATCACATTATAATTCTATCACTTATGTACTTATTTGACAAATGCAGGAAACTTAACTTGAGACATGGGATTTTTATACGCAATTCTAGCCATGTTTCGTATCTTTTTTTGCTGAATATAACCCTATATAAAAGACACGTGGTTTGCGGAATACGTTGTTTGGTGGTGTAGTTTTGTTTTCTTCATTGCTTCACTTTAATGGAAATTTATAAAGTTAGAGAAATAAACTTACAATATCTTGATAAACACAAAATTTCCAAGTTAAACAAATACAATCGGGCTACAAAAATGATAGGGTTTTATTCTAATTGTGTATGTTTATGAGCGTACACTTATTTGACGGGTTGTAACCATATTTAACAGAAATATTAGGTGTCAACCAAAGGCCTACCAGCTACGTGTTGCTGAAAGTTTGTTTGTTTTGAATTTCGCGCAAAGCTACACGAGGACTATCTGCGTTAGCCGTCCCTAATTTAGCAGTGTAAGACTAGAGGGAAGGCAGCTAGTCATCACCACCCACCGCCAAATCTTGGGCTACTCTTTTACCAACGAATAGTGGGATTGACCGTCACATTATAAACACCCCACGGCTGAAAGGGCGAGCACATTTGGCGTGACGGGGATTCGAACCCGCGACCCTCAGATTGCGAGTCGAGCCCTCTAACCACCTGGCCATGCCGGGGCCCTAACCACCTGGCTATGCCCGGCCGTTGCTGAAAGTAGCTCAAAGATTAAAATCGCTACAATGTTCTCAAAATACTTAATACGCCTGATCATCTTCTCTTATTTCCCATAAGGCATTACTCTCCAGCTAAAGGTGTTTTATAATTAGCTAATATACACCATTGCATGACGAAGAGAAACAAGTGGTGAGAATTATTCTTAGAAGGTAATTATATTTTATTGTGGTACAATTTTAATAAGTAAAGCGTCTGGACAATTCACCTATAAGTTTCAAATTGATTCACCTAAACCAAGATGATTGAAAGTAAGATTGGGCGTAGCTTAATGCTTAACGTGCTCTGATACGGATCTACAGATCCAAGGTTCGAGTCGCGATATGCCACTGAACGCACTCGGCACTTTCAGCTTTGAGAGCGTTATAACTGTAACTGTCAATCACGCTATTCTATTAAGAATAGTTTCATAGTAGGCGGTGGGTGCTGCTGGCTGATTACCCTCACTCTGATCAGCAGTTCTAAATTAGGAATGGCTACACTTGAACTTTAGAAGTCCCTGACCCAGTGTTTATTCCATGTGTCACATGAAGCATGTTGAAGATGCCAATATCAATGCGATTAATCTGCACGCCGCTGCTTCATAGGACATTTATTTTATTAATAAAAGCTTACCTAGTTCACTGCAATAAAGAGAACGTCTTTAATTCGTTTCGCTTCTATACTCTTCTGTGAGCATTGTGTATTCTCCCCCCAAACCCGACAGAATGTGTTTGTGTATCAGTTACCATTGTGTTTAAACACAATACACGCTCCAAGTAAGGATTACATTGCCACGTGCAAGTGCTCTCACGCTCTTTAATTCAGTCTTTCTAGAGCTTTTATTATTTAAGTTAACGCAGTTGTTCATAAATATTTCATGAAAGAAGAAAATGAAGTCTTACAATAATTTCAATGCCACTTGATAGACCCTTAACTTTCTGGGTTATACACAGAAGACACATAACACCACACCTACACCTTCACACAACAGGGTGATATAATGATTTTATTAAATAATACAAATATGAGAACGATTCCACCTTTTTGGGCATCGTTAGGTTAAGAATAAGGTTTGGAAAGCAGGCTGTTAGAGTAATCACAAATTTGACATATATTGACCTTATTTTTTTTCTCAAAAACCCGTAGAAAAATATTATATAAACAAAAGTCTCAACCAACACCACGCTAACTATCTAAACAAAAACCTAACATCTAACCAACAAGAAAACACAATACTACTGCACGCCTTACATCCCAGAAATCGGTGTCAAAGTCACTAATATTTTCAAAAATTTTCGTTATCAAACACAAAATTCCTGTAACTATTAAAAATCACTCAGAACTAGGCACCAAAATAGAACCCATAGTGCCAATATCATTTCTAAAATACCTGAAAACTGACACGAACTGTGAAACAAGCCGAAAAATTTAAACAATGTTTAATGAACACACACGTAAAAAAACTACCTTCTCACCTATTTGAACATTGCAGCTCAAATAAGAACAATATATCTATAGAAAATACTGTCGCACCGTACATCAATAAACAAAAAAATTATAAAGTTCTCTTTGACGAGAACAAACTTGCATTGAACCAATACCTATATTAACAGCCTTCTATTAAGCCTCGATAACGCTATAATAATTTCTGATACACTTCCATATATGTAGTTGTCCTATAAATTGTTATTTTTATACTTATTTTCACATTCAAATTAAATTACAACTCCACCTATAACTTTTTCTCATTAGTTTATACAACCATATGATCACATTTATTAAATCAATACCTAACACAGCTCAATTCAATAGCTACCATTACCACGTTAAGTCGACAATATTATATCACCATTGTTTCTCTCGAATCACGAGAAATCATTTCAATTCGTAATTATTCTAACGATCTATTTTTCAAACCTTATTTCTCCGCCTGATGATGACGTACATGGTTTAAAAGTCGTTATATCTGAAAACACTGGAGTGTTTTAATGAAAAGTTTGTGTTGTTAAGAATTAAATACCCAATTATACAATTGAAATCTTTGTTGCCTCGATTGTATCACTCCGGTACAAACTTCTTGTCCGAAAGTTTCTGCCGGTAGAAGTTTTAAGTTCACCATTTAGAAGTAAAACTTAAACAATAATTTTAATATATTTAACTCCCACATAATATGCAACTATTTTCAATATTCTGAACAATTGAAAAATCTTTGTTTTTTTGTAAGTTAGATGTTACAATTAATAAGTACTTATCTAAGCTAATTATGGATTTGATTCAAAATTTTAATATTGACATCCCTTCAGGAATATCTGTTATACGTAGCAGCAATAAACTAGGCTTAACAAATAAAGAACTGTCTCGTAATACGGAGGAACCAACCCTCTTGAATAAATTATAAAGACAATTGTTTTTGTTTTTAATTAAGCACAAAGCTACACAATGGACTATCTGTGCTCTGCCCATTACGGGTATCAAAACCCGGATTCTAGCGTTATAAGTCCGCAGACATACCGCTGTGCCACTGGGGGGGGGAAGACAACTGATTAAATAGGAGTTATCATTACTCGCCATGTATTCATTTTGTGAATAATATTGTTACGTCTCTGGTCGTTGGTTAATTTTCCGTAGAAATTATTTCCAAAAAAAAACTTAGTGATACAAATCCTGTCTTAATTAAAACTAGTTTATTATTTCTCAATTCAACTTTGCAATACACTTAAGTTCCAAAGTTACTTCAATTTAAACACACGCTATAATTCACAACGAACGATTCACGCACTTTACTACCGCGCTTGACTCAATTGTTCGTCTCTATCTCTTCCCGGCATAGCCAGGTGGTTAAGGCACTCGACTCGCAAACTGAGGGTCGCGGGTTCGAATCCTTGTCACACCAAACATGTTCGCCCTTTCAGCCGTGAGGCGTTATAATGTGAAGGTCAATCCCACTATTCGTTGGTAAAAGAGTAGCCCAAGAGTTGGCGGTGGGTGATGATAACTAGCTACCTTCCCTCTAGTCTTACACTGCTAAATTAGGGACGGCTAGCGCTGATAGCCCTAGTGTAGCTTTCGCGAAATTCAAAATAAACTCTATCTCTTCAATCTCCAATTATTCATATCTATGCTGTCACTTCTCGCCGGTCTTATATATACGAAATAGAGGGCGTCTGGAGAACACTCGAGGCTTCACGAACGGACATGATCTTTCTAGAATCGCATGACGTGTTACTAGCGTCACGTGACTTCCGCTGTTGTCACAATGTATTTTCGTCTGTTTGAAAATAGGAAAAAAATCGATATTGTCATCGTTTATATTCAACTTATCTTTTTATTTCACAGAAACAGAGGAGTTGTATTAAATGTACCGATGACACCACAACCTATATACACAGGGAGTTGTATTAAATGTATCGATAACACCACAACCTATATACACAGCACCAAAAAGTAATATCACAAGCTCTGGTTACGAGAAAAATCGAATGAAGCTAATACCAATAGGTTTTCTACAACGAAAACCTAGATGTTGTGCCCGCGGTGTTATTCTCTAGTAGACACGTAACATTTGTAATAGTTTTAACGTAAAATAGTTTCTAAGCACGTGAAAATCTCTGATTGAAGAAAAACATAAGAATATTTTCACTGATAATAATAAAAAAATGATATATTAAAAATGTAAAACTTGATACAACACAGCTAAGAACAAAGAATACTATTTGAATACTAGCGTTCTGAGACTAGACTAGTAGCCTAAAGATTGATTATGTACTGAGTGTCCATAGTCGGTTCAGTAAACAATTCTAATAACTGGATATGATCATCACAGGCACTGGTTGATAAATATTTCACAAAATTTATGATTCAAAAGAGGCGTTTCGGGAGTGCAGATTTTCATAATTCCTTCTCGTCATGTTAATTGGTTAAAACTTATTGTTAGCTAAATTCACACCTAAAACTTTGTTCTTGCATCTTTTAAAAATATTGAGTTAAAAGTCTGTTGGCATATACATCAAAATAGTGGAGAATGTCACAGAAGGTTGTAATATTTTTGCATTTTAACTTAGCAAACAAATTGGTGAGTGACTAGAGCTAACTTTTACATATAATAGACTATTCCTTTCACATCTTTCGTGATATTAACATACACGAAAAAAGCTGTCAAACCATTGTGTGAAAATTATAACAATTTAATTCTTAAGATAAGAACACACACTACATTATACGAACTTGTCCAAAATTTTATATTTACATCTGATTATGTTCTCTCGCTCTGTATTAAATATTTGAAATAAAAGATATGGGAATATTTGGAAGTCAAAATAATGAAAAATCTGTCACTTAACACACATTTAAGTTTTAAGCAGAAATAAATAAAAAAATCCATATACAACACTGAAAAGAAACTTATCAAACTGTAAAAAACATTTGGTTTCGAGGTGATACAATATCTGTCTCATTTCAATTTTTTTTATTAAAAAAGATTCCAACAAAATCAATATATTTATATATACGTTGCTGCCTTTTATTGTCACACTGAGTATCAGATATTTTGGCTGGTAATATCACTATGTTTTTTTGGCTTACAGCTAAATCTTTCCTTTGTGAAACAAACAGCAGTTGTGTGCTTTTCAGCTGTTGAAGTTCACTATTGGAGTTTGTGAAAACTCAATACAAAATCTAGATGAAAACAAGTGGAAAAAATGGAATGCCTAATCCGTAATAATAACGCCGGATCTTTTGTGCTTTTCTCTGCTCCCTCTCTATTGCAACGGACTTTAGATTGAAATATTTACTGCTCTTCGCACTGTGTGTGTAAAGAATCTCACCAAACTGAAAGTGTAATAATACCCAAGTAGACCGTATTTATTTTAAGCAAGAAGTATCGCGGAGTTTTGAGGTTCACAAGTTTTAATCAATCTAAGCAAGATTGAAACTTGCCATTAGATATTAAAGATAAGGATGACAACAAAGTTTTACACTGACGTACATTTCACACATACATGAATACATTTATCCAATTTTGCATCCCATGTAATCGCGAGCATCCTTAAGCCTTAATCGCATATTTTAAAAGCGACATAGCTTACTGCGTTCCGATTATATGACTAGGGTTATCACACGGTCTAACAGCAGTCTCGATTCAAGAATGATTGCGTTTAAATAAATGCATTGTAGAAATATTTGAAACGTAAGAAGGTACGAAAAACGCTTCTGTGAACAAGACTGCCTCCCAAGAAATAACAAAACCCTTGAGTATCGTTTGTTGTAAAATTTGATACAACACAGTTAAGAACAGAGAATACTAGCGTTCTGGGACTAGACTAGTAGCCTGAAGATTGATTATGTACTGAATGTCTATACTGTGTTAAGTAAACAGTTCTACTAACTGGATATGATCGCCACAGGCACTAATTTTCGTCATAATCTTCTCGGTTCTTCTGTTGTCTATTTGTCCGATATTAATTAATATATATCTGCCTATTTATCTCTCTAGTTATATAGATGTTTTCCACAAATAACTTGATGAACATTATTAAAACAGAGAGTGTAGAATTTTGGCTGTCCATAGAAAAAGATATGATAGTTATCTCTCCACAGAAAGACATATTGTTTATTCTTTTTTCCTTTCTTTCATCTTCTTCCAAACACTTTTCAATCGACCGCCATTCCTTCATTTCTCGTCGGATTTTATGAGGTCAAAGGTCAAGCATCCCCCAAAATGTATATTTTGTGTTCCAGTGCGGTAACAATTGACACAAATATAAATTTTTATGCACCCAACACACTGACACACAAAAATGGATTTGCCCATTTTGAGTTTTTTAGGGGGGGTCAGAGCTCACAAAAAAGCGTAATTTGGGGGATTTTGGTCAATTACTCGGTCGTAGTTTGACCAATTTACATGCGATTTTGTACAAAAATACCTTTCTACAGGTCCTATACTTATACATACAAAAATATGGAATATGTTCGTTTTGGGTCATTTTAGGGTTGTCGAAAGGTTAAATAAACCCGTAATTTTTCGACCAATTTACATGTAATTACATCTGTTCTACAGGCAACACACGTTAAGAAACCAAAATGTTGAACTCGGCCATTTTTAGTAATTACAGAGGGGTCAAGATGACACAAAAAAACATAATTTTAGGGTTTTCACATAATTAATTCACAGTATTTCAGCCAATATACATGAGATTTGATAAAAAGGTACTTTTTTTACAAATCCCAAATAGCGATGTAGACAATTTTGGAATGTTATCTTTTGCTCAATTTGCGTTATGTTGCATTCGCCCGCAAATTTTGGCCTCTTTAATTCAAAAAATGGCTTTTTTATTTTTAAAGTTCGTGCAAGTTGTTATCATTGATATTTTACAAAATGATATAATTAACTTTCATAAATTGGAAATCTGTTTACGTTATTAGATAAAGGCTTACGTAACTACTGAAAATGATGCTAGCGGAATGTGTAAGACACCTTCAAAGAGTGTGTTACTGTACGCTTTGTCAATATAACTAAGAGTTAAAGGAAATCCCTCTGAAGCAATGTTAAAATTTGAGTTTTAAATTCGTCAGAGAAACACCTAAAGCTATTTGCTTTTAAAATATGGATCAATGCAACACTAAGGGTTGTATTATTCCCTACAGACAAGACTCTTTTGTTAATAGTTGTCAGCACTGAGTTTTCTTCTTGTTTCTTTATTCATGATCAAGAAAAACCACCTCGAACATTTTCTAAATTCAGTCTACTGACACCTGCTTTGTTTTTTAGACAACTTTTGAACATCATATTTGCATATAAATACTTGTGAAAGATCTAGGAAGATATATGTATTCATATACAGATCGTTAGTTTTAGTTTTGCCAAAAACAACCAACGACTGTATGCTATTATTCTACTTATAGCAGCAATTTATATGGTTAAGTTTATAAATATAGTGGTGGAATAAATTATTGCATCACCCAATTTTTTTAACACTTTTCTTAATTCCTCTAATTTTTAATGGGATTGTGCATTGTGGAAGTGTCAGAACTAATGTGTGTGGTGTAAGCTGACTCGTATTTCATCCATCCAAACACATATATGTATCTTTATTAACAAACTAACTGTGAAAAACGTGTTACAGCAGATGATCAACAAATACTTGGTAAATACTAAAATGTTCTCTGAGTAATAAAACCTAGATTTAAAAATAACATTACTAATGTAATTGGCACAAAGTGGTCACGGAGTCTGTTTGTTGTTTTACTACTTGGTTGTGACCCTTCTGACCTTGATACCTGCTTTATATCGCTGTGACATAGACTGCACCAGGGACTGAATGTAGGGAGAGGTGAGTTCATGACGCCACACACGGATTAAGGGTTCCTACAGTTCCAAGGTGCTACTAGGTTTCTCCTCTTGCACTTTGTTATCCTTTACCTTCCAGTAATTTTCAATAGGGTTGAGATCTGGGTTGTTGCCAGGCCAGTGCAATATTTTGATTCTCTACCTTCGAAGCAGTGATTTAAAACCTAAGATTTTTTTGATACGTCCTCTTTATTTCACGTTTACTACATATAGTATATGAATATTACCAACCTTTTTAGCCTTGTGCATAGAGCAGAGTCATCCTGGAATGTACACTGGTCAGTTCCACTGAAGTGATCCCGAATTGTTGGTTTTAATAGAAACTTGAGGATCTCGATGTACTCGTCAGAACTGACGATGTCTTTCACTAAAAGGAAGCTGTCCCCCACCCTGGCCAGAGATTCATCCCCATATGACCTGACCCTGCGGATGCTTCACAGTTTTATTCAAATACCCTGGATGAAACTCTTCTCCACATCATACAAAATGCTTCCCATCAGACCCGTGCAGACTGAACTTTGATTCATCTAAGAAGATCACTTTGCTCCACATTGGTTCTATCCACTCAGCGTGCTCTTTGGCCCATTTGAACCTCATTTTGTTGGTGAGGAGAGTTTTTCTTGTCCATTTTGCTAGGAGACTGGCTAAACACCGGCGAAACTGGACGGTGTGCACGGTGACAGTGATCCCTGAAGTTTCCTGCCATGCTCTTATGAGATCTGTGAACAACAGTCGACAATTCTGCAGGTTCGGGCGTTTCATAACATGATGGTCAGCTGCTGTGGAAGCTGTCTTCCTACTCCTTCCCTTCCGCCATTCTCTCAACATCTCTGCACCTAGCGGCTCTCACTAGACTGGTTAAAGTTAATTCTTCCTAATTCTTCTAGTAGTCTGCCTCGTAGAAAGTCTCTCTTTGCTAAAAGAAACAATGATCGCTTTTTTCCGTGGAGTTAACTAGTAAACCTTGACCATGGTAACGTCACAAGCACGTTGTAGCGGATAGGCTTCTAAACTAACTCTCAGTAAAAACCTTTATTTATAGCCAAAAAACGGCTGATTCAATACCCAGACAGTATATAAAGCAACCGATGTAATAATTAGACAGTTTTGCATGATACATGATACATATTTTCACCTACATGTATTAGGGCCTCAAAACAGAGAAAAAGTGTGAACAAATTGGTTGATGCATTAGCTTTTCCCATCACTGTAATTGTACGTTACACAGAACCTAACATTTCATACATTATTATACTATGATTTAGTTATCTGATATACTTATAAAATTCTAGCATTTCGTTAATCTTCTCTCACGCGTGATTTAATTTGTTACAGAAACACGCAAAGGTATTTTTAGTAAATTCACTATTCATGCTAGTAAGAAATTTATGCAATCGTAAATTTTCTTATAGTTTTATTTTATAAAGTACATTATTTACAATATACAAGAAACGCAATAACTTTCAGAAAAATATACACATCAACAATATTTCCAAAAATCGTTTATTACTTGCTTATAAATATGACACTGCTATGTTTTCCTATAGCATTTATTTATGTAATCGTTTGCTACGTCTCTTAGTGCGTTATTCATGGCTTCTTTCCTTTTTCAACACATAGATAAGAGATATTTATTACGTATTACCTCGAACCTTTTGTATGTCATAAACTATGATGCGACCGTCAGAAGTTTTACCGAAAATATTGGGAGTCTTGCAACTTCATCTGACAGATTACCGTATGGTTTTTTAGATAGAATGCAAAGTTTCTGATTTTCCTCATCTGCCAGTTCTCTCTCTAAGAAGAATTTAGTCTGATCTTGCGTTAAAGATAGGCACAGGAGATACTGAACGTTCAATAACTAACAGCTGAATGCATTTTATATTGAATATGGTTTATTATAGACCGGGTGAATCTCTTTTCACTCGAAATCTGTGTGTTATTTTCACAGAAATCCGATAAATCGTCTACATTTCATGAAGGTCTACGAAGCTCAATCGACATTGTTTTACCATAAGCACTACACAGTTTTTCATAGTTGTAAATCTATGGTGGTCGCCATTGTAAAATTCATCTTGTGAGAACGGACCCATCTGACGTAGTTTTACCTTCACAAAGAGGAGGATGGGAGTGGGAATACTAAAATCAATGGTGACGTCCAAAGAAGGAAATAGGAGATGCCCGTAATGTAAAAACAAACAGCATATTTCCATAATACCTTTTGGAATAACAAAATTTCCACATCCAAGTACGTAGTACTAAACATATAAAAAAATACGTCAAAGTTTATTGTACAGAACAAAAAATATTAGAGGATCTTTTCGATGAACCATTCCGTTATTTGTTACTGATCTTAAATACTAAAAAACGTCTAACTACGATCTACATTTTTCGAGAGACGTCATTCGCTTTGAAGCTGCATGCTAAGTAATTGATTAACATCATACGATTTCAGAACCTGTTTCTGGCATGTGCTAGTGTCTAGTTAGTTATTTTCTTTTATTCGCGAGGAAACGAGGATCAAAGAACACATAATTTAAAACACAATGTCTTTATAGATTTTTAATCCCTTCAGGGTTTGTTTGTTTGTACTTAAGCACAAAGCTACACAATGGGCTATCTGTGCTCTGCTCATTACGGGTATCGAAACCCGGATTCTAGCGTTGTAAGTCCGCAGACATATATAAATTGTATAGTATTTTAATGATAAATCTAACATTTAAATAGCTTAAATAGATTTATAACAGATTGGTATTGTGTTATAATGTTTAAACGTTAGATATACATTTTTAAATTGAGTAAATTAGGAGAAGAACATGTGAAAAGAACAATTTAAGAACAATTTAAATACGTAATATCGACGTAATGCTAAAACTACTAAGAACTCTTGAAATAGACCTTTCCGTCTATCTTGTCAAAACACCTCCTTCTGCATGGGTTCTTAACGGATTTTAGTTGCTACTTTCCATGGTTACACGAGGAACCTTTACTTATAACGTTCAAGATGGAAGTGTAAGTACTGTACGTTTCCACGTGTACTTGTTATTCTTGATATGGATGACATTTGTATTTGAGCACCCAGAAACAAGCTTACAATTAGGAGATAACTTTAAACCAAAATAATAATTGAGAAAAGTGGACCTCACATGTAAAAAGAAACGTCAGTTTTAGGTTCCAACATACACAGAAAGCATTCCCTGAAGGGAGCCCCCAGTGGCACAGCGATATGTCTGCGGACTTACAAAGCTAGAAACCGGGTTTCGATACCCGTGGTGGGCAGAGCACAGATAGATCCATTGTGTAACATTGTGCTTAACAAACAAACATACAGAACGAATTAACAATAGTAATAATAATAATAAAAATTAAAACTAAATAATGTGATATCAATTGCATGCAAGTAAAGCACAGTTTGTTGTTTTTTCCAAGTCCATTAATATTAAACGAACTTTTTATGTTAGAACATGATACATTGGAAAACACTGTTAAAATTTGCAGGATGTTATTCTACTATTTACTAAGGATATATTTCACTATTCATTTAATTTATTGTAGTTTTTTAAGTGACGAATAAAAAATATTAGCTTAGTTAAAATATATTACTTTGCTCGTTTTAAGGTATTAAATAAAATACATATCTTAAAACCTGACTTCAGATCATAAAAATTAAATAACATAGAAACAGTGTGTTGAAATAAATCGTTTTCTTTCTGTTCATTTCAAGAGAGTTTTTCGTTATATTCGCACATTAATATTTAACTAGAATTACATAAAAATGAACGAATAGCCAACATTAGAAAGCGCAGTGTTATGGCTTCACCTACGCTGTATTATAATGAGAAGTGCATAATATATGAACTGATTAATAATAACTTGTAGAATTAGGATCATGAGTAGTGAAATATATCCTGCATAATATATGAACTGATTAATAATAACTTGCAGAATTAGGATCATGAGTAGTGAAATATATCCTGCATAATATATGAACTGATTAATAATAACTTGTAGAATTAGGATCATTTTGAACATTTAGAAAATAAATCGGTCAATTTTATGTGTATATAGCAGTTTTCTTTATATATATACATGGGGAATGGTTATTCCCTATAATGTTTTAACGTGTATCCCCTTTGTCTCTTGCCCCCCACTTGGCCCCCCAGTGGCACAGCGGTATGTCTGCGGACTTACAACGCTAGAAACCGGGTTTCGATACCAGTGGTGGGCAGAGCACAGACAGCCCATTGTGTAGTTTTGTGCTTAATTATAAACAAACAAACTTTATCTTTCTTAAAGGTAATATAAAATACACGAGTAAATCAAACAAATGTCACCAATAGGTGTATAACTAATATAATTCTTAGCGGACTTTGTTAATATGTATTCTTATCTTTAGAGCTCTCTATCCGTGAATAAATGCAGAAATTGTCCCGAGCAAGTCATGAAAGAATAAAATGAGTATATATAGATGAAACTCTTATGGAATATTTTACTTACATCGCTAAGGACATTTCTCTGAATTTAAACGGCACTGTTGTACATAATTGTCTAAAAAAAAACAGCTTAATACAAAAACAGCTTAATACAAAAACAGCTTAATACAAGGAGATGAAATGACATAGCAGTAGAACTGGATTTTAATTCGTTAAGAATCGCGTTTGACATTTTTACTCAGACATGTATTGTTATATTTTTTAATTTAGATATAATCCTCAACTTAAGGATGTATATAAAGTCCAAGATGCTGAGAACACGGCAGAGAAAATATATTTTTAATGTTTGTTACAGAAATGCGAAAGGCGCTAATGTCGTTGGATGTATATAAAGTCCAAGATGCTGAGAACACGGCAGAGAAAATATATTTTTAATGTTTGTTACAGAAATGCGAAAGGCGCTAATGTCGTTG